>NC_053022.1:242471301-242551763 GCF_003073215.2 Triticum urartu | reverse complement strand
TTGATTACGACGGTTGCTGATCACCGCCTGCTGCTGGGTAAGAACTGGTAAGAATTTGATATTTGCTTGACGGATTTGTGACAACCACCACCACCTCTTGTTAGTAGTCTGTAGGATCATATTCTTGTGTGTTTCTATTGCTGCTAACCATGGCAGGATCACAAGCCGACGAGACTGACTGGGAGAATATGACAAATAAGGAGTTGCATGATAAATTTCAGCAAATGATGAGTGGACAGGTGCAAGATGTGCTAAACAGATTTGAAGAGGCCATGGAGAAGATAGATGGCATGGAGAAGATGTTCAAAACAAAGCTCGATAACAAGTTTAATGAATTGCTCGCGCGTCTTCCACCACCACCACCGGCTGCACCTAACGCACCTCTACAACAACAACAACAACAACAACAACAACAACAACAACAACAACAACAACAACAACAACAACAACAACAACAACGACTACCTCTACGTCGCGAAACTGCCCTCTGCCGAGCGAGCCGTGTCCCTCTTGCGCCTGGCCAAACTGTTGGTGCTGTTGTTGATACTTCTGGGGCTCCTGCTGCTGATGAGCACGAGGATGATTATCCGGGAGAGGGTGAGGATGAGGTTGATCAAAATCAGAACTACGTGCAACCACCAGCACCACAACCACTAGGTCATCCACATGCAAATAAGGGCAATGGTAGGGCTCCCCCTCAGGTACGAGATCGTGACCATCTCCCTAAACTGAAATTGAATATTCTGCCATTTGAGGGTAGATATGTCCCTGATATATATCTTACTTGGGAGTTGGAAACTGAACAACGATTTACATGTTTACAATATCCTGAGGAGCGACGTGTTCCTGCTGTTGTTTGTGCTTTCACTAGCTTTGCATGTGTTTGGTGGTCTGAACATTGTAGATTATATCCTATTCCAGGTACTTGGGCTGCTTTGAAAACTGCTATGCGTACTCATTGGGTTCCGCCATATTATCAACATGAATTAATTCAAAAATTGCGGCGTTTAAGAAAAGAATTTTTTTTGTAGAAGAATATTATCAGGAATTACAAACTGTCATGATTAGATGTGGTATTGTTGAGGAGAATGAAGCTATGCTTGCATGTTTTATGGGTGGATTAAATAGAGAGATTCAGACCATTGTAGAGTATAAGAAGTATAATAATATCACTCATTTATTCCATCTTGCTTGTAAAGCTGAATGTGAAGTGCAGTTTCGACAGGCATTGGCGTGAACTAACTTTTCTGTGGGTCGATCTTCATCATGGAAACCACGTGCATCCTCTACTTCCGCTACACCAGCACCTCCATCAGATGCCACCTCCAGCCGTGATACAAGAAAGCAGGCACAACCACCACTATCTGCCAAGAGCACACCTGTCGGGCCTGCGCAGAGCTCTTCTTCTTCCATGGCATCAACAGGTCACACAAGTGATATTATTTGTCGTCGTTGTAAGGGAAGAGGACATTTTGCGAGAGAATGCAAATCTCAGCATGTGATGATTTGCTATAGAGGATGGTGGGTATGAGTCTGCTAGTGACTATGATGAGGAGACTTTGGCTCTTATTACACATGAAGAACATGGTGGAGATAATTCTGATCATGAGACGCAATACATGGCTGCTGAAGATGCTGATGGGTATGAATGTTTAGTTGCTCAACGTGTTTTGAGTGTGCGGGTTACACAAGCTGAGTAAAATCAGAGCATAATTTGTTCCATACAAACGGAGTTGTTAAGGAACGTTCTATTCGCGTCATCATAGATGGAGGGAGCTGCAACAACTTGGCTAGCATGGAGATGGAGGAGAAGCTCTCCCTCACCACAAGACCGCATCCACATCCTTACTACATCCAATGGTTCAACAACAGTGGCAAGGTTAAGGTAACACGTACTGTTCGTGTGCATTTTAGTATCTCTACATATGCTGATTATGTTGATTGTGATGTGGTACCCATGCAAGCATGTTCCTTATTACTTGGTAGACCATGGAAATTTGATAAAAATTCTGTACACCATGGTAGAAATAATCAGTATACTCTTGTTCATAAGGATAGCCAGATTACTTTGCTTCCTATGACTCCTGAATCCATTTTGAAAGATGATATTAATAGAGCTAATAAAGCAAAACAGGAGAAAAATAAGAATGAAAATCAGATTGTGGCAAAAAGAATTTGAGCAACAAATGAAACCTAATAATAAACCATCTGGTGTTGCCTCTGAAATTAAATTGAAAAGTGCCTATTTACTTGCCACAAAATCTAATATTGATGAGCTAGATTTCAGCAAATCTGTTTGCTATGCTTTTGTGTGCAAAGAGGCATTATTTTCATTTGAGGACGTGCCTTCCTCTTTGCCTCCTGCTGTCACTAACATTTTGCAGGAGTTCGCTGACGTCTTTCCACAAGACGTGCCACCAGGATTACCACATATTCGAGGGATTGAGCATCAAATTGACTTAATTCCCGGTGCATCATTACCCAACCGTGCGCCATACCGTACCAATCCAGAGGAGACGAAGGAGATTATGCGTCAAATACAGGAGCTGCTCAACAAAGGTTATATAAGCAAATCCCTTAGTCCTTGTGTTGTTCCTATCATTTTAGTGCTGAAAAAGGATGGTACGTCGCGTATGTGTGTGTTGATTGTAGAGGCATTAATAATATTACGATTCGTTATCGTCATCCTATTCCTAGGCTAGACGACATGCTTGATGAATTGAGTGGCTCTACAATATTCTCCAAAGTTGATTTGTGTAGTGGATACCATCAAATTCGTATGGAATTGGGAGATGAATGGAAAACATCATTTAAAACTAAGTTTGGATTATATGAGTGGTTAGTCATGCCTTTTGGGCTAACTAATGCACCTAGTACTTTCATGAGGTTAATGAACGAAGTTTTACGTGCTTTCATTTTACGATTTGTGATTGTCTATTTTGATGATATACCGGTTTATAGTAAATCTTTGGAGGAACATTTGGAACATTAACGTGCTATTTTTATTGCTCTACGTGATGCACGTTTGTTTGGTAACCTTGGGAAGTGCACCTTTTGCACCGACCGAGTATCTTTTCTTGGCTATGTTGTTACTCCACAGGGAATTGAAGTTGATAAAGCCAAGATTGAAGCTATTGAGAGTTGGCCGCAGCCCAAAACGGTCACACAAGTGAGGAGTTTCCTTGGCCCCGCCGGTTTCTATAGGCGTTTTGTGAGAGATTTCAGCACCATTGCTGCACCTCTCAACGAGCTTACAAAGAAGGATGTGCCTTTTGTTTGGGGTACCGCATAGGAAGAAGCCTTCACGGTATTGAAATATAAGTTGAAACATGCTCCTTTACTCCAACTTCCTGATTTTAATAAGACTATTGAGCTTGAATGTGATGCTAGTGGAATTGGTTTAGGAGGTGTGTTATTACAAGATGACAAACCTATTGCATACTTTTCTAAAAAATTGAGTGGGCCTAGTCTGAACTACTCTACTTATGATAAAGAATTATATGCTCTTGTTCAGACCTTAGAAACATCGCAACATTATTTATGGCCCAAGGAATTTGTTATACATTCTGATCATGAATCTTTGAAACACATTAAAAGTCAAGCAAAACTGAACGTAGACATGCTAAATGGGTTGAATTCATTGAGACTTTCCCTTATGTCATTAAACACAAGAAGGTTAAAGAAAATGTTATTGTTGATGCATTGTCTCGTCGTTATACTATGCTTTCACAACTTGACTTTAAAATATTTGCTTTGGAGACCATCAAAGATCAATATGTGCATGATGCTGAATTTAAAGATGTATTGCATAATTGTAAGGAAGGGTGAACTTGGAACAAGTTCATTCTTAATGATGGATTTGTGTTTCGTGCTTACAAGATATGCATTCTAGCTAGCTCCGTTCGTCTTTTATTGTTGCAGGAGGCGCAGGGAGGAGGATTAATGGGACACTTTGGCGTCAAGAAGACGGAGGATGTACTTGCTACACATTTCTTTTGGCCAAAGATGAGATGGGATGTTGAGCGTTTTGTTGCTTGCTGCACTACATGTCAAAAACCTAAGTCACGACTCAATCCTCATGGTTTATATATGCCTTTGCATGTACCTAGTGTTCCTTGGGAGGATATATCTATGGACTTTGTTTTAGGTTTTCCTTGAACAAAGAAGGGGAGGGATAGCATATTTGTTGTCGTGGATAGATTCTCGAAAATGGCACACTTTATACCATGTCATAAAAGCGATGATGCTGTTAATGTTGCTGATTTGTTCTTTCGTGAAATTATTCGCTTGCATGGTGTGCCAAATACTATTGTTTTAGATCGTGATACTAAATTTCTTAGCCACTTTTGGAGATGTTTGTGGGCTAAGTTGGGGACTAAACTGCTTTTTAGTACTACTTGTCACCCCCAAACTGATGGACAGACTAAAGTAGTCAATAGAACATTGTCTACTATGCTTAGGGCTGTTTTGAAGAATAATAAGAAAATGTGGGAAGAATGATTGCCTCATATTGAATTTGCTTATAATCGTTCATTGCATTCTACTACTAAGATGTGCCCTTTTGAAATTGTGTATGGTTTCCTACCTCATGCACCTATTGATTTGTTGCCTCTTCCATCTTCGTATAAGGTTAATTTTGATGCTAAAGAACGTGCTGAATTGATTTTAAAAATGCACGAGTTAACTAAGGACAACATTGAGCGTATGAATGCTAAATATAAACATGCTGGAGATAAGGGTAGAAAACATGTTGTGTTTGCACCTAGAGATCTTGTTTGGTTACATTTGCGTAAGGATGGATTTCCTAATTTGCGCAAATCAAAGCTAATGCCACGTGCTGATGGTCCTTTTAAGGTGTTAGAGAAAATAAATGATAATGCATATAAACTTGAGCTGCCTGCAGATTTTGGGGTTAGTCCTACTTTTAACATTGCAGATTTGAAGCCTTATTTGGGTGAGGAAGATGAGCTTCCGTCGAGGACGACTTCATTTTAAGAAGGGGAGGATGATGAGGACATCAATACCATTGTTACACCCACAACCCCTGCTGCTATACATACTTGACCAATTACTAGAGCTCCCGCACGCCAATTGAATTATCGAGTACTTTCGTTTCTTGGTAACAATTCTAATGTTCATAAGAATATGATGCTGCCTAAATTGGATACATTTGTTTTGCTTACAGATAAAGGGCCTAGCTTGGACAAGAAAGATGAACCTTGGAACAAGTTCAAGCATGGAGATGATGGCATGCGCAAGGGGATCAAGAACGGAGTTACAAGTGATGATTTCAGGACTTTGAAGCCACCATAAGGACTGCATGAAGCCTTGGACGAAATATACAAGATGCCACTTCATAAATTTCGTCCAGAGGCTATTCTAGGTGCTGCATCACCTTATTATTGGGCCAGGCCCATGTATTTTCAAAATACTTAAGTATAGGCTGTTTTTAGAGTCTGTATGTGTGGGGAAACAAGAGTTAGGGTTGGTTTCGGACCCCTCCTCCAAGGGCCACGAAATCCCCTCCCCCTCTTCATCCATATATACATCCCTTAGGGCGTCGTTTAGACTTTGGGTTTTGTTTAGATCAAAAGTTCGCCATAGCTGCAACTTCGCGTAGTTCGTTTGTGTTCAACGACCAGACCAAGATGTCACAGAACCCCACCTTGATCAATAAAACTTTCATCTTATATGCGCAATATCCAGATTGCAATCTCAGTTTCTTGCTTGTTCTTCGTTTGCTCGTAGGAAACATACCCTCGTGGTCAGGTTGATCATGCTCCGGCGTGGTCAATAACCCCTCGCAAGTTGGTTTAGCGATTGCTAAGGCGCGACGTCTCGCACGTTCATAGTCGGATCGTCAAGGTCGACACCCACAGAAAACAATAGCCACCATCTCATTGAAACATCGGGACACCTTTGCCTCTATCAGCCTTCCAGGGAGCAGAGCATTCCCCATGGACGAAACCAAGGCCCGGCAAGTGCAATGTCAGGCACCCGTCTATAGCATGATCAACCACGAGCTCGTCAAGCGTAGTGTGATACGTCTCCAACGTATCTATAATTTTTTATTGTTCCATGCTATTATATTATCTGTTTTGGATGTTTATGGGCTTTATGATACACTTCTATATTATTTTTGGGACTAACCAATTAACTGGAGGCCCAATGCAAATTAATGTTTTTTTGTCTATTTTAGTGTTTCACAGAAAATGAATATCAAACGGAATCCAAACGGGATGAAACCTTCACGAGGATCTTTTTTGGAACAAACGCAATCCAGGAGACTTGGAGTGGACATCAAGGAAGCAGCAAGGCGGCCACGAGGTAGGGCGGCGCAACCAGGGGGCAGGAGCGATCCCCACCCTCGTGGGCCCCTCGCAGCTCCACCGACCTACTTCTTTCGCCTATGTATACTCTTATACCCTAAAAACATCCAGGGGAGCCACGAAACCACTTTTCCACTGCCACAACCTTCTATTCCCGTGAGATCCCATCTGGGGACCTTTTACGGCGATCTGCCGGAGGGGGGTTCGATCACGAAGAGCTTCTACATCAACACCATAGCCTCTCCGATGATGTGTGAGTAGTTTACCACAGACCTTCGGGCCCATAGTTATTAGCTAGATGGCTTCTTCTCTCTCTTTGGATCTCAATACAAAGTTCTCCTCGATGTTCTTGGAGATCTATTCGATGTAATTCTTTTTGTGGTGTGTTTGCCGAGATCTGATGAATTGTGGGTTTATGATTAAGATTATCTATGAACAATATTTGATTCTTCTCTGAATTCTTATATGCATGATTTGATATCTTTGCAAGTCTCTTTGAATTATCAGTTTGGTTTGGCCTACTAGATTGATCTTTCTTGTAATGGGACAAGTGCTTAGCTTTGGGTTCAATCTTGCGGTGTCCTTTCCAAGTGACAGTACGGGCAGCAAGGCACATATTGTATTGTTGCCATCGAGGATAAAAAGATGGGGTTTATATCATATTGCTTGAGTTTATCCCACTACATCATGTCATCTTGCCTAATGCGTTACTCTGTTCTTATGAACTTAATACTCTAGATGCATGCTGGATAGCGGTCGATGTGTGGAGTAATAGTAGTAGATGCAGAATCGTTTCAGTCTACTTGACACCGATGTGATGCCTATGTTCATGATCATGCCTAGATATCATCATAACTATGCGCTTTTCTATCAATTGCTCGGCAGTAATTTGTTCACCCACCGTAATATATGCTATCTTGAGAGAAGCCACTAGTGAAACCTATGGCCCCCGGGTCTACTTTACATCATATAAGTTTGCGATCTACAATTCTAGTTTGCTATTTATTTTGCAATCTTTACTTTTCAATCTATAAAACAAAAATACCAAAAATATTTATCTTATTATCTCTATCAGATCTTACTTTCGTAAGTGACCGTGAAGGGATTAACAACCCCTTTATCGCGTTGGTTGTGAGGTACTTGTTTGTTTGTGCAGGTACTAGGTCACTTGTGTGTAGTCTCCTACTAGATTGATAACTTGATTCTCAAAAACTGAGGAAATACTTACGCTACTTTGCTGCATCACCTTTTCCTCTTCAAGGGAAAACCAACGCATGCACAAGAGGTAGCAAGAAGGATTTCTGGCACCGTTGCAGGGGAGATTTGCACCAAGTCAAGTCGAGATTTGATCTCCCGATAACTAGCCATTTCTAGCGCCGTTTCCAGGGAGATCTACGCTCAAGTCAAGACATACCAAGTACCCATCACAAACTCTTATCCCTCGCATTACATTACTTGCCATTTGCCTCTTGTTTCCCTCTCCCCCACTTCACATTTGCCTTTTCTTTGCCCCTCTTCCGTTCGTCCTTCTGTTTGCTCGTGTTATCATGTGCCTTCTATTTGCTTGCATCTTTGCTTGCTAAATATCTATTATTATGGATCACCATCCTCTTGCTAATCTTTTTAAAAGATCCAATTATGATGAACCAATTGCTAGTGAGTTGAGTGCACTAGATTACCTTTATGGAGTTTTGCTTGAAATCCGTGAATCTAAAAATTGTGATGAAGTGCTTTATAAAGTGATTCATGATAGATCTTTGAATAAAAAGAATGATTGCAATGATTTTATTATAAATTCTATTGATGTAAATTGTGCTAATAATATGCAAAACCCTAAGCTTGGGGATGCTAGTTTTCCTATGTCCTCTACTTGTTGCAATGATCATGATTGGGGTTATAGTGCTTGTTATGATATTGAAAACTTATTTAACCCCATGATGAATATGAGATTTATAATAATGTTTGCAATAATATTGAAAGTGGGTTTGGAAGAGTGTCAACTTTATACCCCACATATTTGTAGAATGTTCAATCTTATCAATTTTTTTGATAAAAGTGGGTTTGGAGAGGTCATGACTTTATTTAATGTTAATCCCACTATTTTGGAAGAGTATCAACTTTGCATACATGTGGATCGTGTTATGAATATGTTTTGTGACAGCTATATTGTTGAATTTGCTTATGATCCTACATGTAATTATTATGAGAGGAAAATATGGTTTTAGAAATTTTCATGTTACTAAATTACCTCTCGTCATGTTGAGATTGCTATTGTTTCTTTCCACTTCTTGCCTATGCTAGTTTTTGCTTGCCTTGGTAATTTGTTTGCATATAAGATGCCTATGCATAGGAAGTATCTTAGACTTAGATGTGATTTTCATATGCTTCATGATGCTCCCTTCGTGTTTCAATTGCTATCTTTCATGTGAGCATCATTAAAATTATAGATGCCTAGCTAGTGGCGTTAAACGATAGCGCTTGTTGGGAGGCAACCCAAATTTATTTTTGTTCCTTGCTTTTTGTTCCTATTGAGTAATAAATAAATAATCTATCCTCTGTTATGATTGTGTTTTTATGTTTTAATTAGTGTTTGTGCCAAGTAAAGCCTTTAGGATCTTCTTGGATGACTGTTATTTGATCTTGCTAAAAAACAGAAAGTATGCGCTCACGAGAACAATTTTCATTTTTGACCACAGAGCAATAAAATACTGATTCCAACTAAAGTAGATCAATATAGAAATTATTTAGGATGTCCTCATTTCTCAGGATTTTTGGAGTTATAACCTAGGGTGACACGGAACTAGCTCCAATTCATCAATATAATGTAGGCATGTATTCCGAATATAGTCATACATGTTTATGGAAAAGAACATGCATAACGTCTTTTCTCCTACCCTCCCGTGGCAGCGGGGTCCTAATGGAAACTAAGGGATATTAAGGCCTCCTTTTAATAGAGAACCGGATCAAAGCATTAGCACTTAGTGAATACATGAACTCCTCAAACTACAGTAATCACCGGAAAGAATCCCAATTATTGTCACCTTGGGGTATGCAGATCATAACTCATAATAGGTGTCTACAACTTGCAAGATAGGATCAAGAACACAAATATATTCCTGAAAACATAATAGGTTCAGATCTGAAATCATGGCACTCGGGCCCTAGTGACAAGCATTAATCATAGCAAAGTCGTGGCAACATCAATCTCATAACATAGTGGATACTGGGGATCAAACCCTAACAAAACTAACTCGATTACATGATAAAACTCATCCAACCCATCACCGTCCAGCAACCCTACGATGGAATTACTCATGCACGACGGTGAGCATCACGAAATTGGCGATGGAGGAAGGTTGGTGATGATGATGGCGATGATTTCCCCTCTCCGGAGCCCCGAACGGACTCCAGATATGCCCTCCTAATGAAGAATAGGAGGTGGCAGCGGCTCCTTACCGCAAAACGGGATGAATCCTTCTCTCTAATTTTTTCTCCCCAAACATGAATATATAGAGTTGGAGTTGAGGTCGGTGGAGGTCCAGGGGACCCACGTGGCAGGGGGCGCGCCCTCCACCCTTATGGATAGCCGGTGGGTCCCCTCTAGTTGATTCGTTCGCCAATATTTTTATTTATTCAAAAAATATTCTCCATGAAGTTTCAGGTCATTCCGAGAACTTTTATTTCTGCACAAAAATGACACCAAGTCAATTCTACTGAAAACAGCGTCGGTCCGGGTTAGTCCCATTCAAATCATGCAAACTGGAGTCCAAAACAAGGGCAAAAGACTTTTGAAAAGTAGATACGATGGAGACATATCAACTTCCCCAAGCTTAACCCATTGCTTGTCCTCAAGCAATTCAGTTGACAAACTGAAAGTGATAAAGAAAAACATTTACAAACTCTGTTTCATCTTGTTGTTGCAAATATGTAAAGCCAGCATTCAGGTTTTCAGCAAAGATTATGAACTAACCATATTCACAATAACATTTAGGTCTCACATTTACTCATATCAATGGCATAATCAACTAGTGAGTAATAATAACAAATATCGGGTGACAACACTTTCAAAACAATCATGATATGATATAAAAAGATGATATCTCGCTAGGCCTTTCTGAGACCACAAAACATAAATGTAGAGCACCCCTCAAGACTAAGGTCTGACGAGATATTGTAATTCATGGCAAAAGAGATCCAGTCACAGTCTGTAGCGACCTGACCCGAATGGATCACGTCTACTGTGCTACGGTGTTGCAATCACACACTTAATACATCGATGGCTCAAAAAGAACTTATTACAACAAATATGGCTGAAGGCCATATATTATCGATAACAGCGGAAGACTCGGAAGATAAATGGGTCCATCAACTCCAACGGCATCACTGAGTATAGAACCACGACCTAAAAGCACCTCAATCGTCGTCTGAAAAGTCTGCAACATTAACGTTGCAGCCCGAAAACGGGTCAGCACATGGAATATGCTGGCAAAGTAACACATAGAGAGTAATGGAATGAAACATCTATACTATATGCATATATGGCTGGTGGAAAGCTCTATGGTTACAGTTTTGCGTAAAGCTAATTTTTCCCTACTGCAAAGGAATAAATTTATTTAACTATCATGGTGGTTGTGTAACATTGAGAATGGTTGACAGCATTCTCAATCCCAATTAAAAATAATTAAAACCAATAACATTAATTAGAAGTAACATGTTGAGATTCACTCGATATTCAAGTACTAGATACTCAAGTTGTCCATAACCGGGGACACGGCTAATCATGATTAGTTTGTACACTCTGCAGAGGTTTGCGCACTTTTCCCCACATGACTTGATCGCCTCCGTTTGTTTTCTCGCACTACATGGTGTTTGAGAAGACGGATGATCGAGACATAGTCTTTCAGAAGCGCTAGCACCTTACACGTGGGGTAGACCGGTACACCTACATCCCCTACATCTGCTAGTCCACCCCGTAAGAGTTCGCACGACTTAGTCAACTATGCCAGAGCCCATAGTAGCATGTGGCTGCACACGGAAGTTTCTAGCATGAAAGATCTTATGATCCCTTTGAGCCTGGGTGGCGGTCCAAAAAAAACAGGCAAGTCCTGATAGACATCAGGTGCCTCAATCCACCCAGATGTGTGTTTAAGTTTCCACCTTAGATAAACCATTAAAATTATCAACTCACATCTGTCATGGATATCACTCACCCAATCCACGTCTACTAGCATAGCATGGCATAATAAGCAAACGTAGAAGTAACTCCCAAAGGTTTCATAATAATACAGGTAATAGGTACTACCTCATCTACTTCCCATCCCACAATTTAATTATATCCTAACCATGCAATGTGTGAGGATTGATCTAATGCAGTAAAACATGGGTTGTAGAAAAGGTATGATCAAAGTGTTACTTGCCTTGCTGATGATCCGCGAGTCCTAGGGTTTCAAAGTAACAGGCGGCGCAATCCGGGTAATCTATCGCAGACAAACAACAAGCACACAATAAGTACTCATCTAATGCACAGGTAAAACTCGAACAAGAGAACGAACCAGGTAGTTCAACTTAAGAACTCCGGTTGCAAAGAAAGAACGAAAAACAAACGGCGGAAGAAAACAACTCGGTTCTAGCAAGTTGAAACTAGGTCAAATTTTACTGTAGCAAAAACTTGCTTAAGTTGATTAGACGGAACGGCGGTTTCGAGACGAAACTCCAGGCGCTTGAATCACCTGATTTCGATAAACGAGCGAAAAGATAAACTAGAACGAAGATCGGATCTGAGATCACGATCGGGGAAAAGACGCGGAATAAATCCGACGAGAAGAAAAAGAAGAACGGTTAAACGAACGGATGTCGTTAACCTAGAAGAATCCGGTGATCACGCTCGTTAGGACGAACGGTCCGGCGAACGGTCCAAAGGCAACTAAATTGGAGAAGAAAACGAATCCGATCTAGGGTTTCGGAGAAGAAAACCGAACGAAAAACCGATCTAGAAAACCGGAACGGTTTAGAGAAGAAAAGAATCGGAACGATTAGAAGAAAACGATCCGAGAAAAAGAGATGCGGGGCAACCTCGGCAAGGTCTCCGGCGAGGGGCTCCGGCGGCGGCGGCAAGGTGCGGCGGCGGCGACGGTGACGCAGGGCGCGGGCGGCGGCTTAAGGCGGCGGCGGCGGGTGTGGGGTGGCGGCGTGGCACGGCGTGGGGTGTGGTGGAGCTCTAGGCTTTGGGTTTGATGATTTAGAGGGGGGGTGCTTGGGTATTTATATTGGGGAGGGGAGGGGTTTACTTGGGGTAGAGGACAAGGAATTAGATTAGGAATAGGAATAGAAAAGAGGGAAGGAAAAGATCTAGAAATAGAAAAGGAATATACGGAAGTAGGACCAAAGTCCTACTAGGATTCGGTCCTAGCAAGAGGCGGCGGCGGCCGGCCGGCTCCTGGCGCTGCTGCATGCTGCGCGCGCAGGGAGGCTGAGGCGGTGGCTGGCTGGGCCTTGGCCCGGCTGGGCCTGCGGTAAGTTTTTTTTAAACGGTTCAGCACGCAGAAAAAAAAAACAAAAAGAGAACTAAACGAACTCCGAAAAATCTAAAGTAAATTTTCCCCGACTCCTAAAAATGAGCCGAACAAAATGAACTTTTCTCCGGACCTAAAATGCAATTTTTCGAAAACGCGCATTTTTCCCTATCCAAATAAAATGCAAATAAACACCGGAAAACAAAAATTGATCTATTTATTAAATCTTCATTTTTCCTAAATTTGGGAAAGTCATATTATTCCCTCTCTCATATATTTTGACACCGGAAAAATTATTGAAGATGAAATAAATAAATCAAATGATCCTCTTTTCAATTTGAGAAAACTCTCAAATATGAAAATAACGAAATCTCCAACTCTCTCCGAGGGTCCTTGAGTTGCGTGAAATTTCTAGGATCAACCAAAATGCAAGAAAATATGCTATGCATGATGATCTATGTATAACATTCCAAATTGAAAATTTGGGATGTTACACAGTCATACTCAATATCAATTAATAACAACGCATACAAATGACAGTGGTGCTCTCTAAATGGTGCTTTTTATAAGAGGATGATGACTCTGCAATAAAAGTAAATAGATAGGCCCTTCGTAGAGGGAAGCAGGGATTTGCATACGTGCCAGAGCTCGAGCTTTTTGAAGCAGAGATGAATGATATTTTGAGTGGTATGCTTTCATTGTCAACATAACAACCAATAGATCTTGGTATCTTCCATACTAGATACATTATAGGCGGTTCCAAACAGAATAGTAAAGTTTTTACGCCCCCTCCACCAACAAGCACATTCTATGGCTGGTCCGAAACAAGGGGTACTGTCCATACAAACAACAGTCCTGGGGGAGTTTTGTTTGAAGTTATATTTTGATTTGATTTGAGCATGGAACTGGGCATCCTGAATACCAGCCACTTTCTCGTGAATGACTAGTGAATCAACACTCATCGTGAGAATAACCCACCTAGCATGGAAGATACTGACAGCCCCCTGTCGCTACATGAGCGATTCGGGCATACAAAACTGATTATTATTTGAAGGTTTAGAGTTTGGCACATGCAAATTTACTTGGAACGGCAGGTA
Organism: Triticum urartu; assembly: GCF_003073215.2. Lineage (NCBI taxonomy): Eukaryota > Viridiplantae > Streptophyta > Magnoliopsida > Poales > Poaceae > Triticum > Triticum urartu. Next base: position 242,537,825 of record NC_053022.1, on the reverse strand, counting down.
AATACTGCATATAGGTAGGTATGGTGGACTCATATGGAACAACTTCGGGTTTATGGAAGTGGATGCACAAGCAGTATTTCCACTTAGTACAAGAGAAGGCTAACAAAAGATTGAGGAGTGACCAACTAAATAGAGACAACAGTCATAAACATTCGTTGAGATTAACCAACATTGAGTGCAAGCATGAGTAGGATATAAATCACCATGAGCATAAATATTGTGGAGGCTATGTTGATTTTGTTTCAACTACATGCGTGAACATGTGCTAAGTCAAGCCACTTGAATCATTCAAAGGAGGATGCCATCCTATCATACTACATCACAACCATTATAAAAGCATGTTGGCACACAAGGTAAACCATTATAAACTCCTAGCTAATTAAGCATGGAATGAGTAACTATAATCTCTAGTTGTCATTGCAAACATGTTTCATTCATAATGGGCCGAAGCAAGAATGATGAACTAATCATATTTAAAAAAAAAAAATAAGTCGAGTCCATACCAACTTTTACTCATCTCAATCATTTTATCATATATCGTCATTATTGCCTTTCACTTGCATGACCAAACGGTGTGGATAATAATAATAGTGCACGTGCATTGGACTAAGCTGGAATCTACAAACATTTATTTCAAAGGAGAAGATAGGGTAATATGGGCTCTTTGTTAGATCAACAATAATGCATATGAGAGCCACTCAACATTTTCATCGTGGTCTTCTCCTCTTGACCCAAAGAAAGGAAAAAGAATTTCAAGGAAACACACTGAAATGTTTTTGGAGTTTTTGTTTTTCTAAAGAAGGTGAAACAAGAACAAAAAAACTATTTACATGGGAAAGCTCCCAACAAGCAAAAGAAGAAGAAATCTTTTTGGGTTTTCTTTTAATACTACTACTAAACAAACATAGAAAGGAAACTAGAAAGAAACTTCAACTAATTTTTTTAGTTTTCTTAAAGTTTTTCACACACACACAAGAAGAATGCGAGAAAAAGAAAATAAACTACCATGGATAATACAATGAAAAAGTATGAACATCGACAACTGGAATAAGTGTGTGAACATGAATGTAATGTCCGTGAGAAATACGTACTCCCCCAAGCTTAGGCTTTAGGCCTAATTTGGTCTATGCCCATGGATCACAGTAGCCCTCTCATGGGTACTGAGGAGGATTCTAAGGGTTCCACTGGTTAGCAAGCTCCTGTGTCTCCCACTGACAAACAGACTCCTCATACGAATCAGGTGACGGTTCTGGCTTAGGAACTGGGGATCGTGTTCGCTCCCAGTATGCATAAATGACCTTGGGGAAAATGAGGTACCTGCCTAAATGAATATCGAACAAAGAAGGTGCAAGCAAAGTAATAATCTGACAAGTCTTCTGGCTGAATACCAGGTAATATATGAGTCTCTTGTCCTTATAATTGCTAACAAAATCATGTGCTACCATACTGTTATAGTCTAAGTATCTAGTGGGTAGCAGCATCTCCTCTTCCTCATCGTGCCTAATATGTATCTCAAAGCATTATAGCTCCAAAGATAGGACCCCTCGAACGGTTTAAACTTAACCGTCGAGCAACAATAGCGCCCAAACTAAAAAAATTATCACGAAGTAAAGCATGGCACAAAATAGCGAGGTTAGGGGCACTAAGGCCTCCACTCTCTCCACGACCAATTAAAGATCTCCCAGTAAATAATGAGTAATAGCGCAAAACAGGAAAAATGCAAACTAGCCACTCTAGCTTCCGACCCTCCTGTCCCTTCCCCTACGGTAACTTCCTCAATAAAATCTTCCACATCTCTAGGACGTGGTTCATTGATGCTACCCTCATAAGGTAATTTGCAGACCTCACAAAAAAATCATAAAACGTCATATCCTTATGCTCTACATATAAATAAAATTCTACCATGGGTGGTGATTTCCTAGCATGAAAATGAAAATTTTGCATGAAGGTATTAGCGAGTAGGAGGTATTGATCATACTTATTGTGGAGGAAGTCGGTGATGCTTGCATTCTCAGCCAAATAATAGAAGTCCTCATAAATTTCGGCCGCCCCCAAGAATGTATGACATGGCCTTTCACATGTCCAAACCTCCGCGGTGCGAGGAAGGATATACCTGGGCTTCTTTTTCTCTTCATTTTCATTTTCTTTAGAACCCCGACTTGAAGAGCCTCTTAGCAATCTCCTAATCATTTTCTTCCTCTGAAATTTTCTGAAATTTTTAGTGACTCAAAATAAAAGTGAACTAAACTCAACAAAATAGATAGTAACTACTCCTACAAGTGTCTAGATGCTATATCATGCATCAAAACTACTTTGGACCATATAAATTTGACATGCAAGCTCAAGAACAAGGTCACCACAGCAGAAAAAATTTGCAATACATAAAGCACTAGAAAAATACTAATTAAACCATTGGAGGAGCCACATGCCAAAGAACAATCCCGCAAAATAGTTTTGCAAATGGAGCTTTGCACAAGGAGATCGAAAATGGTAGCAAGATGAGCTAGAACATGGGTTTGAGCAACATGATGATTTTTCTGGAGGAAGACGAAGTGGACGGGTTCTGGAATAAGTGAGGGGGGCCCATGTGGGACCCACAAGGCGGGGGGCGCGCCCTCCACCCTTGTGGTCCACTGGTGCATGCTCAGTGCTAGAAATTCTTAAATATTCTATAAAAAATCATACTATATTTTCAGGGCATTTGGAGAACTTTTATTTCTGGGACATTTTTTTATTGCATGGATAATTCAGAAAATAGACGGATAGTACTATTTTTGCTTTATTTATTCTAAATACAGAAAGTAAAAAGTAGGTACAGAAAGTGGCGCTTTCTAAATTCATCCATCTCATGCCCATCAAAAGGAATCCATTAACAAGGTTGATCAAGTCTTATTAACAAACTTCTTCTGAATGACATGAAACCAAAGAACTTTCGAATAACACTAGGTTACCTCAACGGGGATATGCATGTCCCCAACAACAAGAATATCATATTTCTTCTTGACAGTAGGAAGAGGGAATTCAAAACCTCCAATAGTTATAGTTGAATTTTTTTCCAATAGAATTGATACTATGAACTTGAGGTTCTTTCTTCGGAAAGTGTACCGTATGCTCATTACCATTAACATGAAAAGTGACATTTCCCTTGTTGCAATCAATAACAGACCCTGCAGTATTCAAAAAGGGTCTACCAAGGATGATCGTCATATTGTCATCCTCGGGAATATCAAGAATAACAATGTCCGTTAAGATAGTAACGTTTGCAACTACAACAAGCACATCCTCACAAATATCGATGGGTATAGTAGTTGATTTATCAGCCATTTGCAAAGAGATTCCAGTAGTTGTCAACTTATTCAATTCAAGTCTATGATATAAAGAGAAAGGCATAACACTAACACTGGCTCCAATATCACATAAAGCGGTTTTAACATAGTTTTTTTTTAATGGAGCATGGTATAGTTGGTATTCCTCAATCTCCTAGTTTCTTTGGTATTGCACCCTTAAAAGTATAATTAGCAAGCATGGTGGAAATTTCAGCCTCCGGTATCTTTCTTTTATTTGTAACAATATCTTTCATATAGTTAGCATAAGAAAACATTTCCAGAATATCAGTCAAACGCATACGCAAAAAGACAGGTCTAAGCATTTTAGCAAACCGCTCAAAATCCTCATCATCCTTTTTCTGGGATGGTTTAGGAGGAAAGGTCATGGGTTTCTGAACCCATGGTTCTCTTTCTTTACCATGTTTCCTAGCAATGAAGTCTCTCTTATCATAACGTTGATTCTTTGATTGTGGGTTATCAAGATCAACAACAGGTTCTACCTCCACATCATTATCATTACTAGGTTGAGCATCATCATGAACATCATCATTAGCATTATCACTAGGTTCATGCTCATCACCAAATTGTGTCGCAGCATCAGAATTAGAAATATCATTGGGATTCTCAGGTGTGTCTATAACAGGTTCACTAGAAGCATGCGAAGTCCTATCAGTTTTCTTTTTCTTTTTATTAGAAGGACTAGGTGCATCAGTATTAATTCTATGAGAATCTTGCTCAACTATCTTAGGATGGCCCTTAGGATACAAAGGTTCCCGAGTCATTTTACCACCTCTAGTCATAACTCTAACAATATTATCATCGTTCTTACTATTCAACTCATTGAGAAAATCATCATGTGCCTCAAGTACTTGTTCTACTTGAGTTTTAACCGTGGAAGCATCCTTACTAATAATTTTGAGATCACTAACAGTTCTACTCATATAATCACCCAAGCAGTCAAGCTTGTAAACATTGCATTTCAATTGTCCACTAACATAAGCATTGAAGTTCTCTTGTTTAACAATAAAATTATCAAACTCATCCAAGCATTGACTAGCAGACTTATTATGAGGAATATCACCTTCATCAAATCTATATAGAGAATTTACCTCTACTACCAGTGTCACGTTATCAAGACCATGTATTTCTTCAATAGGTGGTAAATTCTTAACATCTTCAGCTTTAATACCTTTTCTTTCATAGATTTCTTTGCCTCTTGGATATCTTCAGGACTAAGAAATAGAATACCTCTTTTTCCTCGGAGTTGGCTTAGGAGTTGGTTCAGGAAGTGTCCAATAATTATCATTACTCAATATATTATTCAATAGCAATTCAGCTTGCTCAACAGTTCATTCCCTAAAAACACAACCAGCACAACTATCTAGGTGGTCCCCAGAAGCATTGGTTAGTCCATTATAAAAGATATAAAATATTTCATTTTTCTTGAGAGGATGATTAGGCAAAGCATTAAGTAATTGGAGAAGGCTCCCTGAAGCTTGTGGGAGACTCTCTTCTTCAATTTTCACAAAGTTAAATATTTCCTTTAAAGCAGCTTGTTTCTTATGAGCAGGGAAATATTTTTCATTGAAGTAGTAAATCATATCCTGGGAACTACGCACACAACCAGGAGCAAGAGAATTAAACCATAACTTAGCATCACCCTTTAATGAGAAAGGAAACAACTTAAGAATATAGTAATAGCAATTTTTTTCCTCATGAGCAAATAGGGTGGCTATATCATTCATTTTAGTAAGATGTGCCACAACAGTTTCAGTTTCATAACCATGGAAAGGATGAGATTCAACCCAAGTAATTAACTAAGGATCGACAGAGAATTCATAATCCCTATCAGTAACAAAGATAGGTGAAGTAGCAAACTTAGGATCATATTGCATTCTAGCATTCAAAGACTTTTCTTTCCACTTGCATAATAGTATCTTAAGATCATCTCAATCCTTACAAGCAAGAAAGTCCCTAGCTACCTCTCCATCCATAACATAACCCTTCGGTATAATAGGAAGTTCATATCTTGGAGAGCTAATCTTATTAGGTGTTTCAAAGTTTTCAGTTTCAGAAATATCATTATCTTCAGCATAATCAATAGTTCTAACTCTAGCAAGATGTTCATCAAGTAATTCACCTAGTGGCACAGTTTTATCAAGCAAAGTAGTAGAATCATAAGCATCATTCATAATAGAAGTAGGATCATCGATAACATGCGACATATAAGAATCAATACTAGGTGTAGGTGTCGCAAGCTTACTCAAAACAAAAGGTGAATCAAGTGCAGAGCTAGATGGCAGTTCCTTACCTCCCCTCGTAGTAGAGGGAAAAATCTTGATTCTAGTATCTTTCAAATTCCTCATAGCGATCAACAAATATAAATCCCAAGTCACTCAGAGAATAGAGCTATGCTCACCGGCAACGGTGCCAGAAAAAGGTCTTGATAACCCACAAGTATAAGGGATCGCAACAGTTTTTGAGGGTAGAGTATTCAACCCAAATTTACTGATTCGACACAAGGGGAGCTAAAGAATATTCTCAACTATTACCAGTTGAGTTGTCAATTCAACCACACCTGAAAGACTTAATATCTGTAGCAAAGTATTTAGTAGAAAAGTAGTATTGAAGTAATGGTGACAGTGGCAAAAGTAACAGTAGCAGTTCTGTAGCAATTGTAACAGTGGCAACGGCAAAGTAACGTAGCAAAGATCAATATGTGAAAAGCTCTTAGGCAATGGATCATTCATCATGCAATAGTTATAACCTAGGGTGACACAGAACTAGCTCCAATTCATCAATATAATTTAGGCATGTCTTCTGAATATAGTCATACGTGCTTATGGAAAAGAACTTGCATGAAATCTTTTGTCCTACCCTCCCATGGCAGAGGGGTCCTAATGGAAACTAAGGGATATTAAGGCCTCCTTTTAATAGAGAACCCGACGAAAGCATTAGCACTTAGTGAATACATGAACTCCTCAAACTACGGTAATCACCAGAAAGAATCCCAATTATTGTCACCTTGGGGTATGCGGATCATAACTCGTAATAGGTGTCTACAACTTGCAAGATAGGATCAAGAACACAAATATATTCATGAAAACATAATAGGTTCAAGTCGGAAATCATGGCACTCGGGCCCTAGTGACAAGCATTAAGCATAGCAAGGTCATAGCAACATCAATCTCAGAACATAGGGGATACTAGGGATCAAACCCTAACAAAACTAACTCGATTACATGATAAAGCTCATCCAACCCATCACCGTCTAGCAAGCCTACAATGGAATTACTTACGCACGGCGGTGAGCATCATGAAATTGGTGATGGAGGAAGGTTGGTGATGATGGCGATGATTTCCCCTCTCCAGAGCCCCGAACGGACTCCAGATCTGCCCTCCCGATGAAGAACAGGAGGTGGCGGCGGCTCTGTATCGTAAAATGCGATGAATCCGTCCTTCTAATTTTTTTATCCCCGAAAGTGAATATATAGAGTTGGAGTTGAGGTCGGTGGAGGTCTGGGGGACCCACAAGGCAGGGGCGCGCCCTAGGGGGTGCCCTCCACCCTTGTGGATAATCGATGGGTCCCATCTGGTTGATTCTTTGGCCAATATTTTTTTATTTATTCCAAAAATATTCTCCATGAAGTTCCAGGTCATTCCAAGAACTTTTATTTCTGCATAGAAATAACACCAAGGCAATTCTGCTGAAAACAACATCAGTCCGGGTTAGTTACATTCAAATCATGCAAATTATAGTCTAAAACAAGGGCAAAAGAGTTTGGAAAAGTAGATACGATGGAGACGTATCACGTCTCGTTGACGGAAGGCGGCAAGTTGATGAAGTCGACCCCCGGGACGATGTTGCACACGTAGAAGAAAGATTTCTTCCACTTCTTGGCCGAATCCTCGCGCGGCAGTTTCGGGAACGGGCCGTTCTGCCGGCCGGAGATCACGGCCGCCCTGTAGTCGGACATCGCACCAGCCGTCGCCCCCTGCTGCTTGAGGAAGAACATTTTCGGCCAGAGATCGGTGCCCGACATCATGCCGAGGTATCCCTCGCAGAGCGTGGCAAAACCGGCAAGCTGCAGCACGGCGTTGGCCCCCAGATAGTGCGGCAAACCCACGGGCGAAGAAGAGGCTCGCAGGGAGGCCAAACCCACGGGCAAAGTAGGTGTAGAATGCTACTTCTTGAGCTTGCGTTGATTTTTCCCTTGAATAGGAATGGGTGGTGTGGCAAAGTAGAGATAAGTAATTCCCTCAGTTAAGAAGCAAGGTATCAATCCAGTAGGAGGCACAAGCAAGTCCCCAATCTATGCACCTGCTCGAACTAACAAACACTTGCACACCATGCGAAAAAGGGGTTGTCAATCCCTTCATGGTCACAAAAAAGAGTGGGATCTAATAGAGATAGGTATAAAAGATAAATACAAGAGCAAACTAAAGTAAATATAAATAAATTGCAGCAAGGTATTTTTGGGTTTTTTGGTTTATAGATCTGAAATGTATGATGGAAAATATACTCGAGGGCCATAGGTTTCACTAGAGGCTTCTCTCTCGAAAGAAAACATATGGTGGGTAAACAAGTGACTATCGAGCAATTTATAGAAAAGCACAAAGTTATGACAATATCTAAGTTAATGATTATGAATATAGGCTGAAGGAAATATGCCCTAGAGGCAATAATAAAGTTGTTATTTGATAGGTCTCCAACGTATCTATAATTTTTGATTGTTCCATGCTATTATATTATCAACCTTGGATGTTTTATATGCATTTATATGCTATTTTATATGTTTTTTGGGACTAACCTATTAACCTAGAGCCCAGTGCCAGTTTCTGTTTTTTCCTTGTTTTAGAGTATCGCAGAAAAGGAAAATCAAACAGAGTCCAATTGACCTGAAACTTCATGGAACTTATTTTTGGACCAGAAGAAGCCCACGGAGTATCAGAGATGGACCAGGAGAGACTTGTGACAGCCTGGTTTTTGCCCTCTCTTATTTGATTGATCTCCAATTGAAAATTTTCTGAAACTTGGAGTTCTTGAATCTTTTCATATGGACTTGAACACTTGGGCATCCTTGGCTTTCACCCAAGTGCTCCACTTCCCTCCTAAATCATCATTTCTCTTCTGATCCACCCCCAAAATAATCTTTGGAATATTTTTATTAAATGAAAAATATTCATTTTCTCTCAAAAACCCTAGCCAGATCAGTTTGCTTCAAAGCAACCCTAATTTTTATGGCTCAAAAAAATCTGAGATAATTCACAAATATTCTGTGAACCCTAGGGCACCTCCCTGAGCAAAAAAATTTCATTACTTTTTGGAATATTTTTGCTACAGAAAATATTTTCTGTTCTGGACAAAAATGGTGGTTTCTACAGCAACTACCATTTTACTTGCTCCTTTTGACTTGAACTTTCTTGTGCATCTTTACCTTAGTAACTCATGACTAGCCTCCAAAGCAAAGCCTCTAACTCCCAGCCATTTGACCATAGTGACTGTTCAAAGTTACTGGTCAAAAACTTACCTGGCTTGTAAAAACCTCTCTACTGCACCTGGATCCAAACCAAATCGTGGTAACACTCAAAACTACCACGAACAACATGCCAGACATGAAGTTTATGCTTAGATCAGCCTGATGTCATAGTTCACGCGGTGACCACATTCGTCCAGGGGTGTTGGCATGCGTGTCGACGCGCTCTGAGTGCCGCCGAGCGCTCTGTTCGTGCGTGCTCGCTTCCCTCGCCTGCCCGAGCGTGCCAAACCGCGCCACCATCTTCGTCTCAACGCCATTAACCTCCCTCTGGCGCTCGCTGACGCTGGAGCTCGCTACAGCGAGCACGGGCAAGGTCCGGCCAGCCGAACAGTGCGGAGCGCACTATGCTCGTCGCCTTCCCCTCTATCCTGTGCTCGCCTCCGTCCACCCACAGTTGCCGTGTGACCTGCGTCGCCTTCTCCCCCTCTCACTGACGTTGCTCGTCGCCGGGCGCCATGGACAGGTGTCCACCGGCGGAGCCCGAAACCCCCCTCGCCGCTCGCCCATAAATGGAGCCACCCCCAGCACTCCCACAAGCTCCACAATCGCGTAGGAAGCCGGAGCTCGGCCGGGCAGGCCTCGGGCCGCCGTCCCCGAGATCGAGCTTGCCGGCGATCCCCTCTGGTCGCCTCAGTAGCTCCAGCCCCTCCCAGGCCTGGGCGACCCCTCCAGGGCCTCCGCCTCTCTTCGGTGAGGCCGTCTCGCCCGCTTGGAGCCCCTGGAGTGGCCTCCGTTCGCCGTCCTCCTCAACTCCGGCAACCACCATGTTCTGCCTCCGCTTGTGAGCTTCATTCCGACGCTGTCCGACCACCCCTACCCACGTTATGGGTATGGGCAGGTGTGCCACCGTCCCCTCTCTAAATCCCTCCCTCTCGTTTTGGACAAGAAGCCCTCGTCGCCGGCGAGAGCTCCGGCGAAGCCGCGGCCTCCTCTGTTTCCTTCTACCCCTTCCCCCACCTGACTAGCGGGGCCTGCTAGTCAGCCACTCTGTACGCGCGTGAAGCGGTACGAGTGGTGGCGCCCTGAGGTTTTACGCCTTCGACGTCACCCCCCCTCGGTTGTTTAATTAAATTCCAAATCATTTAAATTCCAGAGAGCTTCAAACGTTTATAACTCTTCAACCATAAGTCCAAATGAATTGATTCTTTTTGCATTGTGTTCTTTGAAAAGAAATCTAGCAGATCACCAAAGATAGGGTTTTTCTGAGCTGTTTAGAATTTCTGGTGATTTTCAAAAGTGTTCTTGATATTTGCTTTTTGTGTGTAAATTTATTTTCAGAGGGTGAGGCTTGTCTTGAGGATCACCAAAAGGCTTGTGAACCTCATCTGCACTAAGGCAAGCCACAACAACATTTTCATGGTGTCATTTTAGGATTTGTGATTTTCTTACTTGAATTAAATGATTAATCCATGCATTTAAATAACTATGGTGTTATTTTTATTCTGTTAAATGTTTGTGAGTTATTATGCTTGATGTACAGAATGTTGAAATTAGTTTAAGTTGGGAGAGCCAAGATAAGATTTATTTGGGGTGATGATAGTAATGATTTTGTTATGCGTGTTAGTAATTATTTAAAGTTATTCTATTGCCTTAAATAAAATGATAAAAATTTGCTAAGAAAATATTCTGTTAAGTACTTGCTTAGTCATTTTACTTGACTTGCAGAAGGTTTGAACCTAACTTGGATGGGAAAGAAATTAGGAATTGTCTGTGTGAAAATCTTTATTATTCACGTGAGAAATTAATCAGAGTTACGTTCTTGCATGAGGAAATTTTAAAACTTGCTACAAAATATTATGGATAATATGTGAGTTATATTGATCAACAGAGTAATATGAGTTGTTGATGTTTATGCTTAGTGTGTATACGGATGACAATCGGTCTTTTTCAATATTAAGTGATGCATGTATAGTTTTGCATTTCATGGCATGCTATGACACCGGTCATTTTCATCTGAAGTTGAACCTGATTATAACTCAACTTGAATATAATGTTGAGTGGGTCATGGTGCTGCTGAATCGAGTTTTTCCCAGTGCAGCCACATTTGCCTTTTTGGGAAGGCCTTGATTCGGTCCATTGACATTGCCTCTGGTTGTTGCCTCCAACTAGGGAAGGTTGTGTCGTCCTCACCCTGACCCGGTAAGCAGGCATAACCTTGTGTGCCCATTGTTGAGATTATGGTACCGGGTCCCCGAGTGGGATTGTTTTGGCCACGACGGTGGTCGGTGTGTCTTTGGTAGACACGGGGCCACCCAGGACTAGCCTGTTGGGGATTGGGTCAGAGTGGCCGGGAGAGTGTCATGGCAATGGAAGGGTTTTGTCGGAGTGCCGCTGGTCCACCCGAATGGGAGTGCGAGGCCATGAGTTCTGTGGTGTGGGTACAGTGTGCTACCTCTGCAGAGTGTATAATCTATCGATAGCTGAGTCCACGGTCACGGACACCTCGTAGTAGGTCCCACCATGAGTCAACGTTTAATAAAATTTGCACACTAAGCTATGAACTTTGCATTGTTGAGGATGGCAGAAAGGCCATCGAGATATTCGGGACCAGATATTGGTCGTGGTTGTGATCGCCGTAAGGATCACGAGTTACTCTTGTTAAGACCATGTTGGTGGTTTGTCTGTGATCCGAGAATGATCACGGTTGGTAAGTTGTCCCGAGGGACGTTCGAGCATGACCACAGCATGTTTGACATGTAGTATTGCATTATTAATACTTGGTTAAGTATCGTGATATTGCTTGCTATTATGATTATGCCTATTGTGAGCTTGCAAGTACATTCAATGTACTGACCTGGCGTGTCATGCCAGATTTTAGGAAAGTCTCGTTGGAGAGGAGCGCTGCTCGAGTCTAGATCGTGTCCACATCGGTGTCCCTGTGATATGGAGCTTCCGCTACGACGTTATTCCGCTGCCATGTAGTTGTCCTGATCGAGGCCCCTTTATGTTCACTAAATAATGTACATATTGTTCAGCCGCACCGGGTGTGCTGCTTGGCCTCGACATCCGTTGTAATATAGACTCTGTTCCGCTAGCATCAATAAAGCGGTTGTTTTCTGTACCAAGATGTTGTGTGTTGCCAGAAGACATGGTCTCTGGGCTGGCAATGCATGGTAGACCGGTCGCTCTGAGCCGTGGTGCCACAACGCTTGGTATCAGAGACGCGCTGACTATAGGCCATGCTAGACTGCGACGTGTTAACTGGACGTTAGATACGCATTTAAGTTGAGTGCCGGTAGTAATTTGTGCTGATTGTTGCGTTGAATGCATATGGTTTATATATTTTTTATGCTAACCTGCTAATTGTTGTGGGTGTAGATGGCTCCGGTGCCGTATCTATGCCAGTTGCAGTTGATGCTGTACACGTCAGCGCACCTCCTTCGCAATGTGTGGCGTCGGCTGTACCCTCTCGGAGACGACCCAGTCTATCGTGTGTAGCGGGAGCATCTAGCTGATTCCGTGTATGAGTATCACGCAGTGGTCACTCTGCGCACTAGTTCCGATTCCAGCTCTTACAGTCGTACTTCTCGGAGCGGTTACGCCTCCACCGCTTCTCAGGCTATCCAGTTTGTTGCATCCGAGGTCCTTGTCAAGCTTCGCTACAACGAGGTCCGAATGCAGAACCACCCAGGTTTCTATTACTACCCATCTCTGCACGACAACGATCGTGTTCGTTTCCCTCTCATTGATCCGGAGTCTGATAGTGTTGCTAGCCACCTTGCTCGTTATGTCACTACTAGCTATCTCATGATCCACGAGCTGGCTCGAGAGCTGACTCATGCCCGTACTGCTTTAGCCGCTACTTTAGTCACTTCTAGATCCTCCACTACTCCATCTTCTCTGGGATTTACCCCTTATATTCCCGTCAGCTCTAGCTCCCCTATTTCACCGGTTACTCCTCCAAGTAGCACGGGCGTCTCGGCCGTGAACCCTCTCCGTACTCCTGCCAAGTGGGTCTCACTTCTCGCTACTCCTGTAGCCCCGATGTTTCATCCTACCCCTGCCCCTGAGGGAGAGCCCTCGAGGCAGCGCCATCGTGTTACCTTTAACCCGGAGGTTTCCGTTAACCACATCAGTTCGGGATCCGAGACTGCTTCAGGGGAGGACGCCGCAGCACCAGCAGAGCAGTAGTATCTTTGAGTATTCGCAGTCGTCTGGATGATGTACGGATGTAGTCATACGAGTGATGATGTTTCGTTGCATGTATGAGAGTAGTTGAACCAGTCATGTTGTTTATCTTTCATGTATGAGTCTATGTATAATTATGTTGAGACTTTATTCGCCGTATTTTCTTCGCTCTTTTGTTTCTTTCGGGATTTGTCGCTGGCTTTTCCCCAATTTTATTCTTGTATGTTTCTCATCTCGATTGCGTTGTCTTGGGAAAAATCCACAATAGGATGACGCGGGGAGGCAGCAGTAGCAACGTTCGTGAGGGAACCCCTATTCGTCGTTCCGCATGACATGCAGGACATTCTCCCGAACCGTACGTTCCACCATCACCTCCACCGCCAAATCCGCCCTCAACCGAGCAAATTCTGCGTATGTTTGAGGAAAGAAGGAACAATGATCTGATTGAAATATTAAGAAGTGTGCAAGCTATGGTTGGACAGAATGGAAATTAGAATGGTCATCACTCAAAGCTGTCAGATTTTCAAAGGACCAAGCCACCCAGTTTCAGTCAGATTGTTGACCCATTGGATGCAGACGATTGGTTGCGCACCATTGAGAAAAACCTTCAGATTGCTCGTACTGAAGAAAATGATAAAGTTCCATTTGCAACTCATTATCTTGAAGGCGCAGCTGCCATATGGTGGGAAAATACAAAAGCCATGTGGCCGGTTGATGAGGAAATCACTTGGGAAAGGTTTAAAGACCAGTTCCAAAAATATCATATCCCTGCGGGAGTTATGAAGACCAAGCAACGTGAATTTCTCGCACTCGTCCAAGGAAATCAGTCTGTGGCAGAATATTTGCAAAAATTCAATCATCTGGCCCGTTACTCTCTTTATGATGTGGCCACCGAAGAAAGGAAGATTGACGGATTTCTTGGGGGCCTAAATCTGCAACTCCGGTGTACTCTCAGTATGCTTGATTTCCCAGATTTCCAAACTCTGGTGAACAAGGCTTTCATTGCTGAATGGGAGCACAAGCTTATAGCAGATAATAGGCCTGTTAACAACGACAACAAGCATAAGTTTGAGCCAAAGAAGGATGGGCAACCCGCGCAAAAGGCTCTTACCTGGCAACAGACTCAGGTGGAATATAAGCCAAATTGGCAGCAGAATGTTAACAAGACCACCACTCAAGTCAAGAATGTCGTGACCAACCCAACACATGAGGAGCGTCAGCGCAATAATTCTTGCTTCAATTGTGGGCAGAACGGACATTATGCCAGACAGTGCCCCAAGAACAACAAAATGAATGCCCTAAGCAGGCCACAAGTCAACTTTATGGAGTCATGGCCAACCCAGCAAAACTTCACTGGGCACGTGCATCATATCTCCGCCGATGAAGCCCAAGAGAAGCCAGAAGTCGCCATTGGTATGTTTTTTGTTAATGACATACCTGCCATAATTCTATTTGACTCTGGGGATTCCCATTCTTTTATTTCTTGGAGTTTTGCTGCCCAAAACAACTTTTCTTGCATGCTTTTGGGCAAAAACATGCTGGTACAAACCCCGGGATCTATAATCAAGAGCAATCTGGTCTGTCGTGATCTCGAAATCAATATCAACGGAGTCTACTTTCCAACCTCTCTGATCATCATTGAGTCTGAAAAGTTGGATATTATATTGGGTATGAATTGGCTGACCAAATATCAAGTTTGCATAAACTGTGCAACCCGAGCAGTCACTTTGACCAGTCTGAATGGGCAGTCTACCAAATTCTATGCTCGCAAGAATATACCCAAACAAGAATTGGTTTGCACGGCTGTGGTTGAATTGGAATTTATTCCTGTGGTCAGCGGGTACCCTGATGTATTTCCAGAAGAACTGCCAGGCATGCCACCAGATCGGGAACTGGAGTTTGCAATAGATCTTGTGCCCGGAACTGCACCGTTATACAAGAAGTATTACCGGATGCCCTCATCAGAATTAGTGGAGCTAAAGAAACAGCTTGATGAATTGCTCTAGAAAGGTTATGTTCGTCCTAGCTCTTCACCATGGGGATCACCTGCTCTTTTCGTGGACAAAAAGGATGGTAGTCTCCGCATGTGCGTAGATTACCTCCAGCTGAATGAGGTCACCATCAAAAATAAATATCCGCTGCCAAGGATTGATGATCTGTTTGATCAGCTCAGTGGGGCTAAGGTATTCTCTAAGATTTACGGGCGGGATATCATCAGCTCAAGATTAAAAAGGAGGATATTCCTAAGACCGCATTCACTACTCGGTACGGTCTTTATGAATATACGTGATGTCCTTTGGTCTCACCAATGCCCCTGCTTTCTTCATGCATATGTTGAACAAAGTATTCATGGACTTCCTCGACAAATTCGTGGTAGTCTTCATCGATGACATCCTCATTTACTCCAAGGGTGAAGAAGAGCACAAGGATCACCTCCGAGCAGTGGTGCAACGACTCCGCGACCATCAGCTATACGCCAAATTCAGTAAATGCGAATTTTGGCTCAAGCAAGTTGGATTTCTCGGACATGTACTATCCGCCAAAGGTATAGCTAGGACCCGAGCAAAGTAAAGGATGTGCTCGATTGGGTGCCGCCCACGACTGTGACGCAGATCCGGAGTTTTCTCGGATTGGTGGGATATTATCATCGTTTTATTGAAGGGTTTTCCAAGATTGCTAAACCCATGACGGAACTGCTCAAAAAGGACAAGAAGTTTGAATGGACGGAGGACCATGAGAAAAGTTTTAATGAGTTAAAGATATGTCTGACAACCACACCTGTATTGACTCTCCCAGACATTTACCACAGTTTTGATGTGTATTGTGATGCCTCCAGGCAAGGCATTGGTTGCGTACTTATGCAAGACAGCAAGGTTGTGGCATATGCATCGCGATAGCTACGACCCCACGAGGGAAATTACCCTACTCATGATTTGGAATTGGCCGCGGTGGTTCATGCGTTAAAAATTTGGAGACACTATCTCATTGGAAAAAAGTGCCAAATTTTTACCGACCACAAGAGTCTCAAATACATCTTTACTCAGCCAGACCTAAATCTCCATCAGCGAAGATGGCTAGAGTTGGTCAAGGATTATGACCTTGGAATAAATTACCACCCGGGTAAGGCCAACGTGGTTCTCAATCAAAAGCCCGCCAGCTTAAATGTCATCTTGAGATCATTGCCTCTCGAACTCCAAGAGGAGATCGCTCAGCTCAACTTGATCATAGTGGATGCTGGCCTCGCTAATATTTTGGAAGTTACTCCCACACTTGATATGGAGATCTGCAAGGCCCAGTCCGCAGACGCCAAGCTACAAAAATGTGCCAAGAGCCAAATGGCAGATCAGGCCCCTGATTTCTCCAAGGACAAATTCGGTACCCTCCAATTCCGTGGACGAATTTGTGTGCCCAATCAACCGGACTTGAAGAAGAAAATCCTGTTAGAAGCACACGAATCCTCATATTCTATTCAGCCGGGAGGTACAAAAATGTATGAGGATCTTAGACAAATATTCTGGTGGGATGGAATGAAGAAAGACATTGCCTATTTCCGTAGCCTGTTGCGACCTATGCATCAAGGTGAAGGCAGAGCATCAGAAGCCAGCCGGACTCCTCCAACCGCTGCCGGTTTCACTATGGAAATGGGATGACGTTTGTATGGATTTCATTACGGGATTGCCTAAGACTCAGCGAGGCAAGGATGCAATCTAGGTTATAGTGGATACCCTAACCAAGGTCACTCACTTCATTCCCATCAGCACCAGATACAGGGCAAATGAACTTGCACAGCTGTATGTATCCAGAATAGTCAGTCTGCATGGAGTACTCCGAACTATCACTTCCGACCGAGGTTCCTTGTTTACCTCCGCTTTTTGGTCCCGTCTACATCAAGCCTTGGGGATAGCTCTGAAATATAGTACTGCTTATCACCCTCAGACAGATGGACAGACAAAGCGGGTAAATCAAATACTCGAAGATATGTTGCAAGCCTGTGTGCTAGCCAAAGGGGCTAAATGGGAAGATTGCTTGCCATATGTCGAGTTTTCTTATAACAACAGTTTCCAAACCAGCCTAAAAATGCCACCATATGAAGCTCTGTATGGCCGTAAGTGCCGCACTCCTTTAAATTGGTCTCAAACTGGAGATAGCCGTATCTTCGGAACGGATCTCATGATGGAAGCTGAGAAACAAGTTAGGGAAATCAGAGACAGATTGCAATTGGCGAAATCTCGACAGAAGAGTTATTATGATGCAAAGCATCGGCAGGTCAGTTTTGAACCCGGAGAACACGTATACCTCTGAGTCACTCCTATGAAAGGAGTCAAGAGATTTCAAACTCGTGGAAAGCTGGCACCCAGATTTATTGGTCCATTCCCGATTATGTCTCGAGTGGGTACTATTGCATATCAACTGGAACTACTCCCTGAATTGGCAGACGTGCACAATGTGTTTCATGTTTCGCAATTGAGACGATGCGTATCCCCGCCTGAGAAAAGGACTGCTATGGCTGAGATAGAGTTGACAAAAGATTTAACTTATGAAGAGAGGCCGTTTAAAATTTTGGATCAGATGGAAAGGGTCACTCGCAGTAAAGTCAGAAAATTTTACAAGGTTCAGTGGGAGCATCACACAGAATCAGAAGTGACTTGGGAGCGGGAAGAATTCCTCAAGGATCAGTATCCAGAGTGGTTTTCCCAAGCAACCGAATCTCGAGGATGAGATTCATTCTAAGTGGGGGGAGGTTTGTGACAACCTAGTTTTTGCCCTCTCTTATTTCATTGATCTCCAATTGAAAATTTTGCGAAACTTAGAGTTCTTGAATCTTATCATATGGACTTGAACACTTGGGCATCTTTGGCTTTCACCCAAATGCTCCACTTCCCTCCTAAATCATCATTTCTCTTCTGATCCACCCCCAAAATAATCTTTGGAATATTTTTATTAAATGAAAAATATTCATTTTCTCTCAAAAAACCTAGCCAGATCAGTTTGCTTCAAAGCAACCCTAATTTTTATGGCTCAGAAAAATCTAAGATAATTCACAAATATTCTGTGAACCCTAGGGCACCTCCCTGAGCAAAAATATTTCATCACTTTTTGGAATATTTTTTGCTACAGAAAATATTTCTGTTCTAAACAGAAATGGTGGTTTCCACATCAACTACCATTTTACTTTCTCCTTTTGACCTGAACTTTATTGTGCATCTTTACCTTAGTAACTCATGACTAGCCTCCAAAGCACATCCTCTAACTCCCAGCCGTATGACCACAGTAACTGTTCAAAGTTACTGATCAGAAACTTACTTGGCTTGTAAAAACCTCTCTACTACACCTGGATCCAAGCCAAATCGTGGTAACACTCAAAACTACCACGAACAACATGCCAGACATGAAGTTTATGCTTAGATCGGCCTGATGTCATAGTTCACATGGTGACCACGTTCGTCCAGGGGTGTTGGCATGCGTGTCGACGCGCTCTGAGTGTCACCGAGCGCTCTGTTCGCGCGTGCTCGCTTCCCTCGCGTGCCCGAGCGTGCCAAACCGCGCCACCATCTTCGTCTCAATGCCATTAACCTCCCTCTGGCGCTCGCCGACGCTGGAGCTCGCCGCGGCGAGCACGGGCAAGGTCCGGCCAGCCCAACAGTGCGGAGCGCACTGTGCTCGTCGCCTTTCCCTCGATCCTGTGCTCGTCTCCGTCCGCCCACAGTTGACGCGTGACCTGCGTCGCCTTCTCCCCCTCTCACTGACGCCGCTCGTCACCGAGCGCCATGGACAGGTGTCCGCCGGCGGAGCCCGAAACCCCCCTCGCCGCTCTCCCATAAATGGAGCCACCCCCAGCACTCCCACACACTCCACAATAGCGTAGGAAGCCGGAGCCCGGCCGGGCAGGCCTCAGGCCGCCGTCCCCGAGCTCGAGCTTGCCGGCGATCCCCTCTGGTCGCCTCGGTAGCTCCAACCCCTCACAGGCCTGGGCGACCCCTCCAGGGCCTCCGCCTCTCTCCGGTGAGGCCGTCTTGCCCGCTTAGAGCCCCTGGAGTGGCCTCCGTTCACCGTCTTCCTCAACTCCAGCAACCATCGTGTTCTGCCTCCGCTTGTGAGCTTGATTCCGACGCTGTCCAACCACCCCTAGCCATGCTACGGGTATGGGCAGGTGCGCCACCGTCCCCTCTCTAAATCCCTCCCTCTCGTTTTGGCCAAGAATCCCTCATCGCCGGCGAGAGCTCCGGCGAAGCCGTGACCTCCTCTGTTTCCTTCTCGCCCTTCCCCCACCTGACTAGCGGGGCCCGCTAGTCAGCCACTCTGTACGCGCGTGAAGCGGTACGAGTGGTGGCGCCCTGAGGTTTTATGCCTTCGACGTCACCCCCTCAGTTGTTTAATTAAATTCAAAATTATTTAAATTCCAGAGAGCTTCAAACAGTTATAACTCTTCAACCATAAGTCCAAATGAATTGATTCTTTTAGCATTGTGTTCTTTGAAAAGAAATCTAGCAGCTCACCAAAGATGAGATTTTTCTGAGCTGTTTAGAATTTCTGATGATTTTCAGAAGTGTTCTTGATATTTGCTTTTTGTGTTTAAATTTATTTTTCAGAGGATGAGGCTTGTCTTGAGGATCACCAGAAGGCTTGTGAACCTCATCTGCACTAAGGCAAGCCACAACAACATTTTCATGGTGTCATTTAAATATTTGTGATTTTCTTACTTGAATTAAATGATTAATCCATGCATTTAAATAACTATGGTGTTATTTTTATTCCGTTAAATGTTTGTGAGTTATTATGCTTGATTTACAGAATGATGAAATTAGTTTAAGTTGGGAGAGCCAAGATAAGATTTATTTGGGGTGATGATAGTAATGATTTTGTTATGCATGTTACTAATTATATAAAGTTATTCTCTTGCCTTAAATAAAATGATAAAAATTTGCTAAGAAAATATTCTGTTAAGTACATGTTTAGTCATTTTAATTGACTTGCAGAAGGTTTGAACCTAACTTGGATGGGAAAGAAATTAGGAATTGTTTGTGGGAAAATCTTTATTATACACATGAGAAATTAATCGGAGTTACATTCTTGCATGAGAAAATTTTAAAACTTGCTACAAAATATTATGGATAATATGTGAGTTTATTGATCAGCAAAGTGATATGAGTTGTTGATGTTTATGCTTAGTGTGTATACAGATGACAATAGGTCTTTTTTAATATTAAGTGATGCATGTATAGTTTTGCATTTCATGGCATGCTATGACACCGGTCATTTTCATCTTAAGTTCAACCTGATTATAACTCAATTTGAATATAATGTTGACTGGGTCATGGTGCCGCTGAATCGAGTTTTTCCCATTGCAGCCACATTTGCCTTTTTGGGAAGGCCTGGATTCGGTCCATTGACATTGCCTCTGGTCGGTGCCTCCAACTAGGGAAGGTTGTGTCGTGCTCACCCTGGCCCGGTAAGCAGGCATAACCTTGTGTGCCCATTGTTGAGATTATGGTACCGGGTCCCGAGTGGGATTGTTTTGGCCACGACGGTGGTCGGTGTGTCTTTGGTAGACACGGGGCCACCCAGGACTAGCCCGTTGGGGATTGGGTCGGAGTGGCCGGGAGAGTGTCATGGCAATGGAAGGGTTTTGTCGGAATGCCGTTGGTCCACCCGAATGGGAGTGCGAGGCCATGGGTTCCATGGTGTGGGTACAGTGTGCTACCTCTGCAGAGTGTATAATCTATCGATAGCCGAGTCCATGGTCACGGATACCTCGTAGTAGGTCCCACCATGAGTCAACGCTCAATAAAATTTGCACACTAAGCTATGAACTTTGCATTGTTGAGGATGGCAGAAAGGCCATCGGGATATTTGGGACCAGATATTGGTCGTGGTTGTGATCGTCGTAAGGATCACGAGTTACTCTTGTTAAGACCACGTTGGTGGTTTGTTTGTGATCCAGGAATGATCACGGTTGGTAAATTGTCCCGAGGGACGTTCGAGCATGACCACAACATGTTTGACATGTAGTGTTGCATTATTAATACTTGGTTAAGTATCATGATATTGCTTGCCATTATGATTATGCCTGTTGTGAGCTTGCAAGTACATTCAATGTACTGACTTGGCATGTCATGCCAGATTTCAGGAAACTCTCGTTTGAGAGGAGCGCTGCTCGAGTCTAGATCGTGTCCACATCGGTGTCCCTGTGATATGGAGCTTCCGCTACGACGTTATTCCGCTGCCACGTAGTTGTCCTGATCGAGGCCCCTTTATGTTCACTAAATAATGTACATATTGTTCAGCCGTACTGGGTGTGCCGCTTGGCCTCGACATCTGTTGTAATATAGACTCTGTTCCGCTAGCATCAATAAAGCGGTTGTTTTCTGTACCAAGATGTTGTGTGTTGCCAGAAGACATGGTCTCTGGGCTGGCAATGCGTGGTAAACCGGTCGCTCTAAGCCGGGGTGCCACAAGTCCCGGGCTTCCCATGAGGCTGGGGGGCGCGCCCACCCCCCTAGGCACGCCCCCTGCCTCGTGGACAGCGCGGAGGTTGACCGACGTACTTCCATATACCCTAAAACTTCAGGGAGCAGAATAGATCGGGAGTTCCGCCGCCAGAAGCCTCCGTAGCCTCCGAAAGCCAATCTAGACCCGTTCCGGCACCCTGCCAGAGGGGGAATCCCTCTTCGGTGGCCATCTTCGTCATCTTGGTGCTCTCCATGATGAGGAGGGAGTAGTTCTCCCTCGGGGTTGAGGATATGTACCAGTAGCTATGTGTTTGATCTCTCTCTCTCTCTCTCTCTCGTGTTCTTGAGGTGATACGATCTTGATGTATCGCGATCTTTGCTATTATAGTTGGATATTATGATGTTTCTCCCCCTCTACTCTCTTGTAATGGATTGAGTTTTCCCTTTGAAGTTATCTTATCGGATTGAGTCTTTAAGGATTTAAGAACACTTGATGTATGTCTTGCGTGGGATACCCGTGGTGAAAATGGGGTATTCTATTGATCCACTTGATGTCTGTTTTGGTGATCAACTTGCGGGTCTGCCCATGAACCTATGCATAAGGGGTTGGCACATGTTTTTGCCTTGACTCTCTAGTAGAACTTTGGGGCACTCTTTGAAGTTCTTTGTGTTGGTTGAATAGATGAATCTGAGATTGTGTGATGCATATCGTATAATCATACCCACGGATACTTGAGGTGACATTGGAGTACCTAGGTGACATTAGGGTTTTGGTTGATTTGTGTTTTAAGGTGTTATTCTAGTATGAACTCTAGGATAGATTGAACGGAAAGAATAGCTTCGTGTTATTTTACTACGGACTCTTGAATAGATCAATCAGAAAGGATAACTTTGAGGTGGTTTCGTACCCTACCATAATCTCTTTGTTTGTTCTCCACTATTAGTGACTTTGGAGTGACTCTTTGTTGCATGCTGAGGGATAGTTCTATGATCCAATTGTGTTATTATTGTTGAGAGAACTTGCACTAGTGAAAGTATGAACCCAAGGCCTTGTTTCAATGCATTGCAATACCGTTTGTGCTCACTTTTATCATTAGTTACCTTGCTGTTTTTATCTTTTAAGATTACAAAAACCTTTATCTACCATCCATATACCACTTGTATCACCATCTCTTCGCCGAACTAGTGCACCTATACAATTTACCATTGTATTGGGTGTGTTGGGGACACAAGAGACTCTTTGTTATTTGGTTGCAGGGTTGCTTGAGAGAGACCATCTTCATCCTATGCCTCCTACGGATTGATAAACCTTAGGTCATCCACTTGACGGAAATTTGCTACTGTCCTACAAACCTCTACACTTGGAGGCCCAACAACGTCTACAAAAAGAAGGTTGTGTAGTAGACATCAAGCTCTTTTTTGGCGCCGTTGCTGGGGAGGTTAGCGCTTGAAGGTATATCTTCAGATCTTGCAATCGAATTTTTTTGTTTCTTATTTTAGCACTAGTTTAGTTTATAAAAGGAAACTACAAAAAAATGGAATTGATTTTGCCTCATACGCTTCATATTTTTAATATATTTCATGAGTATGATGGAAAGGAAAATTGTGCCAAAGTGTTAGAAGAAGAATGCATTAAAATGCACTAAATCTTTGAATGATGAGCATGATTGCAATGTTATTAGTATGAACTCTTTGAATATCCATGGTACTAATGATGATTGACTAGTCATGATGAGAGTGTCTCTTATAAGCATGTTGATTTTTGTGGAGTGCATAGAGTTTGCAAGTACACACCAATTAGGGAAGATAGATTTTGCAAGAGGCATAAGTACTTAGAAACTAAATAGTTGCAATAATGGCTAGATGTTTGTGCTGAAAATTTAAATTTTCTTAGCCATACTTGTGAACTTTGCAATGAACGTGGTCATTTAACCATCCGATGCAAATTGTTTCATGATCTAATCATTTCCAAAATTTGTGATGACTTGATTTCCCTTGCATGTCATAATGAACTTAGTTTGCTTATGGGTTATGAAGAAATGAAATGTATAACTAACTATCTTCCAGTATTTGCCCGTGATAAACTTCTTCATTTTGATCTAGAGGAAATTTATATGTATTGTGCGGTGAATTGTATTGAAAATCCTTATATTTCCAATTACATAAAGAAAAGAAAACAAATAGAAGATGAAGATAATACTAATGAAAGGGAGGAGACTTCCCAATATCCTCCTATTATTTCTTATGATGGATCAGGTAATGAGGAGGAGCCTTCTATTCAACCAATCTCATTAATAAGGAGCTCCAAAAAGAGGGTTGAACCCACACATGATGTGAAGAAGAAAAAGAAAAGACAGAGAAGCAAAGGTAAAAATATATCTCTCCCAAATAATGCTGCTCCTATTACTGTTGTACCTCATGAAAATATAATTGTGGAAGATGATGCACTTGATGATGATCTCGTTATGCCTACTGCTTGTTGTTATGATAATGATTGGGAAGATAATGATACTTCTTATGATCTTGAAAATCTTTTTGGCACTTGCTTGGAAGAATATGATAATTGCTATACTATTGGTGCTATCCATACTATTGATGATGAGAGTGATTATGCTTATGATATGAAAAGGCCCAAGCTTGGGGATGCTATGTTTGAAGAAGATGATGTTTTTGAGAATATATTTGCTGCAATTAATGTTTTTCCCAAGCTTGGGGATGCTACGTTTAATGAAGATGATATTTTTAGCCTCCCAAGTTTTGATGAGCAAATTTATTATGATGATAGCATGCCTCCTACTTATGATGATTATATTGATGAAAGTGGGTTTGGAAGAGTGTCAACTTTAAGAAGTAATGATCCCACTATTTTGGAGGATATTGAATCTTATTATGATAATTATGAAAGTGGATTTGGAGAGGTCATGACTTTATTCAGTGATGATTCCACTATCTTGGAAGAGGTTTCAATCGATTATGATGAGAACAAAGTTGCTACTTATGATAATTATTGTGATTATACATATGCTATAAAAAGTAGTGATGATTATATTTATAAAACTTGTCATGATTATGATTACCCTTTTTCTGAACATTACTCTTTTAATGTGGAAACAATTTATAGCATTCGAGTCTCTTATGATACTCCCACTATTCCAATTGAGAAGAATTTTGCTTATGTAGAGAGTAGTAAATTTCCTATGCTTGTAGATCATGAAAAGAATGCTTTAGGTGCTAGTTATATTGTTAAATTCATTCATGATTCTACTGAAAATTATTATGAGGGAGGAACATATGCTTGTAGGAATTGCAATAATATCAAGTTTCCTCTCTATGTCTTAAAGTTCTAAAGTTATGCTTGTTTTGCCTTCCTATGCTAGTTGATTATTGTTCCCATAAATTGTTTGCTCACAAAATCCCTATGCATAGGAAGTGGGTTAGACTTAAATGTGCTAGTCACGTTCTTCATGATGTTCACTTTATGTTTCAATTCTTATCTTTTATGTGAGCATCGTTGAAATCATCACGCCTAGCTAGGGGCGTTAAACGATAGCGCTTGTTGGGAGGCAACCCAATTTTTATTTTTGTTTCTTGATTTTTGTTCCTATTTAGTAATAAATAAGTTCTTCTATCCTATTTTATGATTGTGTTTTTTATGTTTTAATTAGTGTTTGTGCCAAGTAAAGCCTTTAGGACCTTCTTGGGTGATTGTTATTTGATCTTGCTGTAAAAAACAGAAAGTATGCACTCACGAGAATAATTTTCATTTTTTACCAGAGAGAGATAAAATACCAATTCCATTTGCAGTAGATTAATAAACAAATTTCTTAGGACTTCCTAATTTCTCAGGATTTTGGGAGTTACATAAGTATTCGAAACCTACAGATTACTACATATTGTTCTGTTTTTGACAGATTCTGTTCTCTATGTGTTGTTTGCTTATTTTGATGAATCTATGAGTAGTATCGGAGGGTATGAACCATAGAGAAGTTGGAGTACAGTAGATATTACACCAATATGAATTTAGAATGATTTCACAACAGTACCTAAGTGGTGATTTATTTTCTTATACTAACGGAGCTTACGAGTTCTCTGTTAAGTTTTGTGTTGTGAAGTTTTCAAGTTTTGGGTAAAGATTCTATGGACTATGGAATAAGGAGTGGCAAGAGCCTAAGATTGGGGATGCCCAAGGCACCCCGAGGTAATATTCAAGGACAATCAAGAGCCTAAGCTTGGGGATGCCCCGGAAGGCATCCCCTCTTTCGTCTTCGTTCATCGGTAACTTTACTTGGAGCTATATTTTTATTTACCACATGATATGTGTTTTGCTTGGAGCATCATTTTATTTTATTTAGTTTTGCTTGCTGTTTGAATAAAATACCAAGATCTGAAATTATTAAATGTTAGAGAGTCTTCACATAGTTGCATAATTATTCGACTACTCATTGATCTTCACTTATATCTTTTGGAGTAGTTTGTCATTTGCTCTCGTGCTTCACTTATATCTTTTTAGAGCACGGTGGTGGTTTTGTTTTATAGAAAAAGATGAACTCTCATGCTTCACTTATATTATTTTGATAGTCCTAAACAGCATGGTAATTTGTTTTGGTTATGAATTTAGTCCTAATATGATGGGCATCCAAGAGGGATATAATAAAAACTTTCATATAAAGTGCATTGAATACTATGAGAAGTTTGATACTTGATGATTGTTTTGAGATATGAGGATGGTAATATTAGAGTCATGCTAGTGAGTAGTTATGAATTTGAGAAATACTTGTGTTAAATTTTGTGATTCCCGTAGCATGCACGTATGGTGAACCGTTATGTGATGAAGTCGGAGCATGATTTATTTATTGATTGTCTTCCTTATGAGTGGCGGTTGGGGACGAGTGATGGTCTTTTCCTACCAATCCATCCCCCTAGGAGCATGCGCATAGTACTTTGTTTCAATAACTAATAGATTTTTTAAATAAGTATGTGAGTTCTTTATGACTAATGTTGAGTCCATGGATTATACGCACTCTCACCCTTCCACCATTGCTAGCCTCTCTAGTACCGCGCAACTTTTGCCGGTACCATAAACCCACCATATACCTTCCTCAAAACAGCCACCATACCTACCTATTATGGCATTCCCATAGCCATTCCGAGATATATTGCCATGCAACTTTCTACCGTTCCGTTTACTATGACACGCTCCATCATTGTCATATTGCTTTGCATGATCATGTAGTTGACATCGTATTTGTGGCAAAGCCACCATTCATAATTCTTTCATACATGTCACTCATGAGTTATCGCACATCCCGGTAAACCGCCGGAGGCATTCATATGGAATCATATCTTGTTCTAAGTATCGAGTTGTAATTCTTGAGTTGTAAGTAAATAAAAGTGTGATGATCATCATTATTAGAGCATTGTCTCAGTGAGGAAAGGATGATGGAGACTGTGGGAGTCCTGGATTAGGGGGGTCTCCGGATAGCCGGACTATCTCCATAGGCCGGACTATTAGACTATGAAGATACAAGATTGAAGACTTCGTCTCGTGTCTGGATGGGACTCTACTTGGCGTGGAAGGCAAGCTAGGCAATACGTATATGGATATCTCCTCCTTTGTAACCGACCTTGTGTAACCCTAATCCTCTCCGGTGTCTATATAAACCAGAGGGTTTTAGTCTGTAGGACAACAATCACAACATACAATCATACCGTAGGCTAGCTTCTAGGGTTTAGCCTCTCTGATCTCGTGGTAGATCTACTCTTGCAACACCCATATCTTCAATATTAATCAAGCAGGACATAGGGTTTTACCTCCATCAAGAGGGCCCGAACCTGGGTAAAACTTCGTGTCCCTTGCCTCCTGTTACCATCCGGCCTAGACGCACAGTTCAGGACCCCCTACCCGAGATCCGCCGGTTTTGACACCGACATTGGTGCTTTCATTGAGAGTTCCTCTGTGTCGTCACCGTTAGGCTTGATGGCTCTTACTATCATCGATAGCGATGCCGTCCAGGGTGAAACTTTTCTCCCGAACAAATCTTCGTATTCGGCGGCTTTACACTGCGGGCTAATTCGCTTGGCCATCTGGAGCAGATTGAAAGCTACGCCCCTGGCCATCAGGTCAGATTTGGAAGTTTGAACTACACGGCCGACATCCATGGAGACTTGATCTTCGACGGATTCGAGCCACAGCCGGGCACGCCGCACTGTCTCGATGGGCATGACCTAGCTCTGCCACCGGACGGTACTCCAGAGGCCGCGCCCACACCAGCTCCGACCCTTAGCTCGGAGCTAACTGCGCCCATCGAGGACGGGTGGCTAGACACCGCCTCAGGGGCTGCAGTCTCAACGGCGATCGAACCAAACACTAGCATAATCCTCTGCGCAGCCCGTGACTCCAAGGTGCCGGACTCTCTTCCGGACCCCAAACCATCCGCGCCCCTGCCAATCAAATCCGAGTGGGCGCCGATCCTGGAATTCACCGCCGCGGATATCTTTCAGCACTCGCCCTTCGGCGACATTCTGAATTCACTAAGGTCTCTCTCTTTGTCAGGAGAGCCCTGGCCGGATTATGGCCAACAGGACTGGGATGCGGACGATGAAGAAATTCGACGCCCACCCACCACCCACTTTGTAGCCACTGTCGATGATTTAACCAACATGCTTGACTTCGACTCCGAAGACATCGACGGTATGGACGACGATGTAGGAGACGAACATGAACCAACACCTATTGGGCACTGGAAAGCCACCTCGTCGTATGACATATACATGGTGGATACACCCAATGAAGGCAACGGCGATGGATAGCGGAGGATGACCCCTCCAAGAAGCAACCCAAGTGCTGACGTCAGCGGCGCGCTCTAAGTCCCGCCAAAGCAAAAGTGGTGATACCGGCACAGGAGATAATAACACTCCGGATAGCGCCGAAGACAACGAAAACCCCCTCCAGCAAGAGTTAGATCAGGAGGATGAAGATGCCAGCTCTCCTGAGAGAGCGGCTGGCGGAGAGGAGGAGGATGACAATTACATGCGCCCCTCCGAAGATGAGGCAAGCCTCGGCGACGATGAATTCTCCGTACCAGAGGATCCCGTCGAACAAGAGCGCTTCAAGCGCAGGCTTATGGCCATGGCAAATAGCCTGAAGAAAAAGCAGTAGCAGCTTCAAGCTGATCAAGATCTGCTACCTGAAAAATGGACTAAAGTCCTCGCAGCCGAGGAATATAAACTCGAGCGTCCCTCCAAGAGTTACCCAAGGCGTAGGTTACTACCCCGACTGGAGGAAGAAGCGTATGATACGGCTGACCGGCCACCTCGTGGCTGCGATAGAGAGGCATTCCTGCCGAAAGCTCATCCTCCACCCCAACGCCATCCAAATAAAAAGGCATGGGGAGATACGCCAGACCTGCGAGACATATTGGAGGACAAAGCAAAGCACTCAAGATTGATCTACGGATCACGAGGGCGCACCACTCTATGAGACGGTAAACGTCACGCCGGATACAGTAAAAGCAAATCCGGCCGGGCCGAACACAGCGGGCAGGACCCATACGAGCTGCGTCGCGATATAGCCCAATACAGAGGCGCCGCACACCCCTTATGCTTCACATACGAAGTAATGGAACATCAATTCCCAGAAGGTTTCAAACCTGTAAACATTGAATCATACGACGGCACAACAGATCCCGCAGTATGGATTGAGGACTTCCTCCTCCACATCCACATGGCCCGAGGTGATGACTTACATGCCATCAAGTACCTCCCACTAAAACTCAAAGGACCAGCACGGCATTGGCTTAATAGCTTGCCAGCGGACTCCATTAGTTGTTGGGAAGATCTGGAAGCCGCATTCCTCGACAACTTTCAGGGCACTTATGTGCGACCACCAGACGCCAATGACTTGAGCCACATAATTCAGCAGCCAGAAGAGTCGGCCAGGCAATTCTGGACTTGGTTCCTTACAAAGAAAAACCAAATCGTCGACTGTCGGATGTGGAGGCCTTAGCGGCTTTCAAGCACAACATCCGAGACGAGTGGCTAGCCTGGCACCTTGGTCAGGAAAAGCCGAAATCTATGGCAGCCCTCACGACGCTCATGACCCGCTTTTGTGCGGGAGAAGACAGCTGGTTGGCTCGCAGTAACAACATATCAAGGAACCATGGTACCTCAGATACCAAGGACGGTAACAGCAGGTCACGTCGCAACAAGCATAAGCGCCGCATTAACGGTGAAAGTACTGAGGATACGGCAGTCAATGCCGGATTCAAAGGCTCTAAACCCGGTCAGCGGAAAAAGCCATTCAAACAAAGTACACCGGGTCCGTCCAGCTTGGACCGTATACTCGATCGCTCGTGTCAAATACACGGCACCCCAGACAAGCCAGCCAATCACACCAACAGGGATTGTTGGGTGTTCAAGCAGGCCGGCAAGTTAATCGCCGAAAACAAGGACAAGGGGCCGCATAGTGATGATGAGGAAGAACCTCGGCAGCCGCACACCAGAGGACAGAAGAGGTTTCCCTCGCAAGTGCAGATGGTGAACATGATATACACAACCCACATCCCCAAGAGGGAGCGGAAGCGTGCGCTCAGGGACGTATATGCGCTGGAGCCAGTCGCCCCGAAGTTCAACCCTTGGTCCTCCTGTCCGATCACCTTCGATCGCAGGGACCACCCCACTAGTATCCGTCACGGTGGATTCACCGCATTGGTCCTAGACCCAATCATCGACGGATTTCACCTCACTCGAGTCCTCATGGACGGCAGCAGCAGCCTGAACCTACTTTATCAGGACACAGTGCGCAAAATGGGTATAGACCCCTCAAGGATCAAACCCACAAAGACAACCTTTAAAGGCGTCATTCCAAGTGTAGAGGCCCACTGCACAGGCTCAATTACACTGGAAGTGGTCTTTGGATCCCCGGATAACTTCCGAAGCGAAGAGTTAATCTTCGATATAGTCCCGTTCTGCAGTGGTTATCACGCGCTGCTCGGACGAACCGCATTCGCTAGATTTAATGTGGTACCACATTATGCATACCTCAAGCTCAAGATGCCAGGACCTCGCGGAGTTATTATAGTCAATGGAAACACAGAGCGCTCTCTCCGAACAGAGGAGCACACCGCGGCCCTCGCAGCAGAAGCGCAAAGCACCCTCTCAAGGCAATCAACCAGTTTGGCGTTTCAAAGCCCGGACACCTTCAAGCGCGCTCGGGGCAATCAGCAAATAGACCGCCTGGCGCGATCTGAGCTCGCATAGCAATACGACGGCCACCTCAATCCCAGCCCAACGACATTGTTCGTGCCACGCGTACATAATTACGCATTAAAAATACCATGGGAACAGATGGGGAGGGGGAGGCACAACTACGGCACGCCCCAAAACGTGGCCTAAACCGCACCAGGGGCTTCCCATTTGGTTATCTTTCTTTTTGTTTCAGGACTTCAATCTCTGGAAACACTGTCCGGCAGCTCTATTGCCGAACACATGATACAACAACCAAGGAGGCTGACAACTATGGAATTCCCAGGTGGATTACAGATTTCATATAATTCCTCAGCTCGCCCTTGGAAGGGATATAGTCCTACTCTTTTTCTCATTACACTATCTGTATCACTCTGCTTTAATGCAATTTTTTAATATACAATGCATGACATTACGATTATTATCGCATTTTTGTTATATGTATACATATCTATGTGTTCATTAATGACGCCTAGCAACCGTACACTCTGGTACGGCCGATGCACCAGGGGCTTACATACTCAAAATATGGTGTGAAAAGTCCAAACACTTTCACAAGTGCGGCACCCCGAACTTATAGCATTATATGCATCAGCTCCGAATCATGTCTTTGGTCAAATGTTGGGTTTGCCCGGCTCCTATGTTTTGGTACCTTACGTTCCGCTCTATCGGCTAAGGTAGCGCTAGGAGAACTACTGCGATTGTGCCCCGATTCTGCCGGGCCGAGCACCTCAGTAGAGAAAGCTAAAACTGACTGTCATGATAAGGCGAGAGACTGGTCGCTGTTTGGCGAAGTTTTTCGAGTCCCTAAAGACTTATGCCGCTTAGGGCGAAGGGCCGGCTCCGTCCGGCCTACAGGCGTGTATCGCGCCTCGAATTCGGCCTTCCGAATGCCAGGGGCTTCGCCGAAATTTAAAATTATAGAATTCTATGGCTAAGTGAGAGTGATAAAGCATTATTAGTCCGGTTGCCTTGTTCGTTGTGCTGAGCACCTCCCTCGAAGGACCCAAACATGGGAACAAGAGTGCTCAGGTTTATCCCGAACACCCCAGCACTTGTGGTATGTTGGCAGAAGCCGAGGACTAGCCATCTCTCAGATTGGATAAATAGCCAAACAGAAGGTAATATTTTAAATTCACACAAGCATTGCATAGCGCATATGAAACAAGTTTTCATCACGCAGGATACAAAATGAGAAAGTCTCATTCAAATATTACATTTTGTGAACACTCATCTGCGATAAGACGGGCGCCTGGCAGAACACCCTCGTAGTACATCTTGGGGCGGCGGTGCTCCTTGCCCTCCGGCGGCCCCTCCTTGATAAGCTTCACGGCGTCCAGCTTGACCCACTGCGTTTTCACATGGGCAAAGGCCCGGCATGCACCTTCAATGCAGATGGATCGCTTGACGACCTCCAGCCGTGGGCAGGCATCCACAAGCCGCCTCACCAGGCCGAAGAAGCTGTTCGGAAGGGCATCGCCAGGCCACAACTGGACTATGAATCCCTTCATGGCCTGATCGGTCGCCTTATGTAGCTCGGCCATATGCTTCAGCTGGTCGCTCAATGGCACCGGATGTTCGGCCTTAGCATACTGAGACCAGAACAACTTCTCCGTCGAGCTCCCGTCCCTGGCCCAGTAGAATTGTGCGGCATCGGACACACTGCGGGGCAAATATCCGAATGCTCCTGAAGAGCTCCGGATTCGGGTAAGTAATCGGTAATTCACCTTTACATGCTCGCTTTGCATATAGAAAGCCTTACCCGCCGCTATCTTCTTCATCGCGTCGATCTCCTGAAGGGCCTTCTGGGCCTCGGCCTTGGCACTCTTTGCGCTCTCACGGGCCGCGGCAAGCTCAGACTCTCACGTCTTCAAGTCAAGCTCCAATGCCTCGTGCTTCGTCACAAGAGCCTGGAGCTCTTGCTGCACCTCGCCCACCCGAGCCTCGTGTCTCTCTCGCTCGGTGCACTCCTGGGCCGCCTTCTCTTCGGCCTGGGACAGCGCTTGCTTCAGGGTCGCCACCTTGATTGTGGCCCCTGGCAAACATACAATAATCCTGTCATTTAGCAATCACGTCCTTTTCTCATCTATAGACGGGGTATTACTTACCCTTGTTCTCCTCGAGCTGCCTCTTAGCAAGGCCGAGCTCTTTCTGGGACCCCTCGAGGGCCTCCTTCAGTACGGCGACCTCCGCCGTTAGTGCGGCGGACGCCAGCAGTGAAGCCTGCGTATGCATATTGACATACTTATATTAGACTCCTGCGATATTATTTGATCCTCTGTTCGGCTTTTCTCTGTGAACACCGAACAAAGCATCAGGGGCTACTGTCTATGCAGTAATATTTCTACTACGTTTTAAAACACTTACCTCGAAGCCTGTTAAAAGGCTAGTACAGGCTTCAGTCAATCTGCTCTTGGCGGACTGAACCTTCTGGATCACCGCACTCATGATAGTGCGGTGCTCCTCCTCGATGGAAGCGCTGCGGAGCGCTTCCAACATAGTGTCCGGCGCCTCTGGATGGACAAAGGTCACCGGCACAGGCGTCTCACCTCCCTTAGAAGGGGACCGCCTACCCAAGCTCGGAGCCGTTGGAGGGTCCGGCGCGGTGTTTGGCTGAGGGCCGAACTCGGAGCTCTCAGGTACCCTGTCCCCTCGGCTCCCGGAGTCTGGAAGGTCGCCTTGAGGCGCCTCCGGGACTGTCCCCCTCGACCCGGTGCCTCTTGAGACAGCACCTCGGTGTCGTCGGCCGAATGAGGGGAGGTGGCCATCGGGACTGGATCGCTATCCATGTCCGACGCGCCCAGGGAGCCGTCCGAGGATACCTTGATGTTGGCTCGGGGCGGCCTGCACAATTGAGTTCGGCGTTAGGGAAATCAATGTGACAAAGGAATCCTATGGGTTACTTTGGTATCCGAATACTTACGATCTCCCCTGGGGCTTACCCCTGGGCAACTACTCGTCTTCACTTTCGTCGGCGGCGGTGGAGATGTCCGGAAGGAGCGTCCTTCCCTTCTTGGACCCTTCGGTCTCCCCAGTTGGGGCGGCCTTCCTTTTCTTGTCTCCCCCAGTTGGTGGGGGAGCCTCTTCTTCCTCTTCCTCGTCTTCGGGGGAAGAGTGCGCCGCAGAGTCATCGGACGGTGATCCTAATGATGCCTGGCGTCGGGAACTCTTTCGAGCTCCCTTGGCCTTCTTGGTCTTCTCCGGCACCTTATAAGGGGCCGGAGTCAGCATCTTCGTCAGAAGAGCGTCTACGGGGCCTTCGGGCAAGGGAGCCGGACAGTCGATCTGTCCGGCCATCTTCTGCCAGTCCTGTCAAAATTACGGGAGTTTAGATCCCGCATAAAGCCAATATATATATATATATATAACAAATATCCTGTAAGAGGTAAAACAACTTACCGCACTAGCGTGGCGCTTCGCGCTGAATCCGCGATCCTCAGTAATGGGGGGAGGGACCGCGGCGCCCTTGAACAGCACCCTCCAGGCATCTTCATGAGTCGTGTCAAAGAGCCTGTTCAGAGTTCGGTGCTGCGCCGGATTGAACTCCCACAAGGTAAACTCCCGTTGTTGGAACGGGAGTATCCGACGAACGAGCATAACCTGGACTATGTTGACAGGCTTGAGCTTCTTATCCA
Source organism: Triticum urartu (assembly GCF_003073215.2). Classification (NCBI taxonomy): domain Eukaryota; kingdom Viridiplantae; phylum Streptophyta; class Magnoliopsida; order Poales; family Poaceae; genus Triticum; species Triticum urartu. The sequence continues at coordinate 242,503,503 of NC_053022.1, read as the reverse complement.
CCATGTTCTGAATACATGATTGGAGTCCGGTCAGCTCTTTTGAATTACCCCAGGACAGGCCCTTCTCTTTCCAGGAGGTGAGCCGCATGGGGATGCCAGATCAGAACTCGGGGCCGCTACCCATGCGGGGTCGTGCGGCTCGGTGATATAGAACCACCCCGATTGCCACACCTTTATGGTGTCCACGAAGGTGCCCTCGAGCCATGTGATGTTGGGCATCTTGCCCACCATGGCGCCTCCGCACTCCTCCTGGCGGCCGCTCACTACCTTAGGCTTGACATTGAAGGTCTTCAGCCATAAGCCGAAGTGGGGCTTGATGCGGAGGAAGGCCTCGGACGCGACGATGAACGCCGAGATGTTGAGGATGAAGTTCGGGGCCAGATCATGGAAATCCAGGCCGTAATAAAACATGAGCCCCCGGTCGAAGGGATGGAGAGGGAATCCCAGTCCGCGGAGGAAATGGGTGAGGAATACCACCCTTTCATGGGGCTCTGGGGTGGGGATGAGCTGTCCCTCATCTAGGAGCCGGTGTGCGATATCCTCGTGAAGGTATCCGGCTCTCCTCAGTTTTTTGACGTCTCCCTCCGTGACGGAGGAGACCATCCACTTGCCTCCCACTCCGGACATGGTTGGAGAAGGTTGAGATGGAAGTGAGGACTTGGGTGCTAGAGCTCGAGTATGCGGGAGCGGATGAGCAGAGGAGGAAGAAGGCGTGGATATAAAGGTGAATCCTTATCCCTTTATATGGGCGGACAAAATTAAACGTCCCCACGTGCCTAGTAAAACTCGCTTATCCCCCAAGCTCCGCAATTGATGGCGCGGTTGGGTTACCCACGCCCGTATTGATGAGAATCCCGTAATAAGGGGACATGATCTCTGCTTTGACAAGATGTGTCGAAAAACTGCCTCGCGTTATGTGCGGGGCTCGCTAAAAGAAACGGTTCGAATAGTCACCAGGCCATGACATGACGTCATGTTGCCAAAACAAGCTAGCAGGTTAAATCTGCGAAAATGTTATTCTCTCTGCGGTGGAATGTGGAATTTGTTTTGCGGGGTCGGACACTATCCTCGTATTCAACTTCTTCTGTAATGTATTCGGAGAAGGAACCCGCCTTGCAATGCCGAAGACAACTGCGCACCAGACTCATCGTCATTGAAGCCTGGTTCAGGGGCTACTGTGGGAGTCCTGGATTAGGGGGTCTCCGGACAGCCGGACTATCTCCATGGGCCGGACTATTAGACTATGAAGATACAAGATTGAAGACTTTGTCTCGTGTCTGGATGGGACTCTACTTGGCGTGGAAGGCAAGCTAGGCAATACGTATATGGATATCTCCTCCTTTGTAACCGACCTTGTGTAACCCTAATCCTCTCCGGTGTCTATATAAACCGGAGGGTTTTAGTCTGTAGGACAACAATCACAACATACAATCATACCGTAGGCTAGCTTGTAGGGTTTAGCCTTTCTGATCTCGTGGTAGATCTACTCTTGTAACACCCATATCTTCAATATTAATCAAGCAGGACGTAGGGTTTTACCTCCATCAAGAGGGCCCAAACCTGGGTAAAACTTCGTGTCCCTTGCCTCCTGTTACCATCCGGCCTAGATGCACAGTTCGGGACCCCCTACCCGAGATTCGCCGGTTTTGACACCGACAGAGACTATGATTCCCCCACAAGTTGGGATGAGACTCCGGATGGAAAAAAGAGGCCATAAAAAAAAGAGAAAAGGCCCAAATAAAAAAATAAAAAAATGAGAGAAAAAGAGAGAAGGGACAATGCTATTATCCTTTTACCACACTTGTGCTTCAAAGTAGCACCATGATCTTCATGATAGAGAGTCTCCTATGATATCACTTTCATATACTAGTGGGAATTTTTCATTATAGAACTTGGCTTGTATATTCCAATGATGGGCTTCCTCAAAATGCCCTAGGTCTTCGTGAGCAAGCAAGTTGGATGCACACCCACTAGTTTCTTTTGTTGAGCTTTCATATACTTATAGCTCTAGTGCATCCGTTGCATGGCAATCCCTACTCACTCACATTGATATCTATTGATGGGCATCTCCATAGCCCGTTGATACGCCTAGTTGATGTGAGACTATCTTCTCCTTTTTGTCTTCTCCACAACCACCCTTCTATTCCACCTATAGTGTTATATCCATGGCTCACGCTCATGTATTGCGTGAAGATTGAAAAGGTTTGAGAACCTCAAAAGTATGAAACAATTGCTTGGCTTGTCATCGGGGTTGTGCGTGATTTAAATATTTTGTGTGGTGAAGATAGAGCATAGCCAGACTATATGATTTTGTGGGGATAGCTTTCTTTGGCCATGTTATTTTGAGAAGACATGATTGCTTTGTTAGTATGCTTGAAGTATTATTATTATTATGTCAATATTAAACTTTTATCCTGAATCTTATGGATCTGAATATTCTTGCCACAATAAAGAATTACATGGATAAATATGTTAGGTGGCATTCCACATCAAAAATTCTATTTTTATCATTTACCTACTCGAGGACGAGCAGGAATTAAGCTTGGGGATGCTGATACGTCTCCAACGTATCTATAATTTTTGATTGTTCCATGCTATTATATTATCAACCTTGGATGTTTTATATGCATTTATATGCTATTTTATATGATTTTTTTGGGACTAACCTATTAACCTAGAGCCCAGTGCCAGTGCCAGTTTCTGTTTTTTCCTTGTTTTAGAGTATCGCAGAAAAGGAAAATCAAATGGAGTCCAATTGACATGAAACTTCACGGAACTTATTTTTGGACCAGAAGAAGCCCACGGAGTATCGGAGATGGACCAGGAGAGTCTCGAGCTGCCCACGAGGGTGGGGGCGCGCCCACCCCCCTGGGCGCGCCCCCTGCCTCGTGGACAGCCCGGATGTCCACCGACGTACTTCTTCCTCCTATATATGTCCATATACCCTAAAAACTTCAGGGAGCAGAATAGATCGGGACTTCCGCCGCCAAAAGCCTCCGTAGCCACCGAAAACCAATCTAGACCCGTTCCGGCACCCTGCCGGAGGGGTAATCCCTCTTCGGTGGCCATCTTCATCATCCCGGTGCTCTCCGTGACGAGGAGCGAGTAGTTCTCCCTCGGGGCTGAGGGTATGTACCAGTAGCTATGTGTTTGATCTCTCTCTCTCTCTATCTCTCTTGTTCTTAAGGTGATACGATCTTGATGTATCGCGAGCTTTGCTATTATAGTTGGATCTTATCATGTTTCTCCCCCTCTACTCTCTTGTAATGGATTGAGTTTTCCCTTTGAAGTTATCTTATCGGCTTGAGTCTTTAAGGATTTAAGAACACTTGATGTATGTCTTGCGTGGGATACCCGTGGTGACAATGGGGTATTCTATAGATCCACTTGATGTATGTTTTGGTGATCAACTTGCGGGTCCGCCCATGAACCTATGCATAAGGGGTTCGCACACGTTTTCGTCTTGACTCTCCGGTAGAACTTTGGGGCACTCTTTGAAGTTCTTTGTGTTGGTTGAATAGATGGATCTGAGATTGTGTGATGCATATCGTATAATCATACCCACAGATACTTGAGGTGACATTGGAGTATCTAGGTGACATTAGGGTTTTGGTTGATTTGTGTCTTAAGGTGTTATTCTAGTACGAACTCTAGGATAGATTCAATAGAAATAATAGCTTCATGTTATTTTACTACAGACTCTTGAATAGATCGATCAGAAAGGATAACTTTGAGGTGGTTTCGTACCCTACCATAATCTCTTCGTTTGTTCTCCGCTATTAGTGACTTTGGAGTGACTCTTTGTTGCATGTTGAGGGATAGTTATATGATCCAATTATGTTATTATTGTTGAGGGAACTTGCACTAGTGAAATTATGAACTCTAGGCCTTGTTTAAACGCATTGCAATACCGTTTGTGCTCACTTTTATCATTAGTTACCTTGCTGTTTTTATATTTTCAGATTACAAAAACCTTTATCTACCATCCATATACCACTTGTATCACCATCTCTTCGCCGAACTAGTGCACCTATACAATTTACCATTGTATTGGGTGTGTTGGGGACACAAGAGACTCTTTGTTATTTGGTTGCAGGGTTGCTTGAGAGAGACCATCTTCATCCTACGCTTCGTACGGATTGATAAACCTTAGGTCATCCACTTGAGGGAAATTTGCTACTGTCCTACAAACCTCTGCACTTGGAGGCCCAACAACGTCTACAAGAAGAAGGTTGTGTAGTAGACATCATTATTTATATTTCCTTATATCAGTATAAATGTTTATTATTCATGCGAGAATTGTATTAACCGGAAACTTGATACATGTGTGGATACATAGGCAAAACACGGTGTCCCTAGTAAGCCTCTACTAGACTAGCTCGTTAATCAAAGATGGTTATGTTTCCTAGCCATAGACATGCGTTGTCATTTCATGAATGGGATCACATCATTTCGAGAATGATGTGATGGACAAGACCCATCCATTAGCTTAGCATAATGATCGTTAAGTTTTATTGCTATTGCATTCTTCATGTCAAATACATATTCCTTGGACTATGAGATTATGCAACTCCCAGATACCGGAGGAATACCTTGTGTGCTATCAAACTTCACAACATAACTAGGTGATCATAAACATGCCCTACAAGTATCTCCGAAGATGTTGGTTGGGTTGGCATAGATCGAGATTAGGAAATGTCACTCCAAGTATCAGAGAGGTATCTCTGGGCCCTCTCGGTAATGCACGTCATGATAAGCCTTGCAAGCAATGTGACTAATGAGTTAGTTGCGGCATGATGCATTACGGAACGATTAAAGAGACTTGCCGGTAACGAGATTGAACTAGGTATGAAGATATCGACGATCGAATCTCAGGCAAGTAACATACCGATGACAAAGGGAATAACGGTACGACCGATAAAGATCTGTGTAGAATATGTGGGAACCAATATGAGCATCGGCCCACAGGGGGCTGGTGTGCCCGTCCACTAGGCCGGCCAGCCCTAGGTAAGGCAAGGGAGGAGGGTTAGCACCTCTTTCCTCCTCCTTCTCAAGGGATAAAGGAAAGGGGGGCACATCCTCCTTCCTTCTCCTTAGTGCCAAAACAAGGAAGGGGGCCAAATTGGGGTGGCACCCCAAGTAGGATTCGGCCTACTTGGGCACCCCCTGGCTGCCTCTTCCCCCTGCAACCTATATATATGTGGGGAGGGGGCACCTAGAGGACACACAAACATCTGTTAGCCATGTGCGGTGCCCCCGTCCAGAGTTTACGCCTCCGGTCATATTATATAGTGCTTAGGCGAAGCCCTGCGCGGATCACTTCACCATCATCGTCACCACGCCATCGTGCTGACGACACTCTCCCTCCACACTTTGCCGGATCAAGAGTTCGAGGGACGTCATCGAGCTGAACGTGTGCAGAACTTGGAGGTGTCGTACGTTCGGTGCGTGATCGGTCGGAATGAGAAGAAGTTCGACTACATTAACCGCGTTGTCAAAAGATTCCACTTTCGGTCTACGAGGGTACATGGACACACTCCCCCCTTTCATTGCTATGCATCTCCTAGATAGATCTTGTGTGAGCGTAGGAAATTTTTGAAATTTCATGCTACGTTCCCCAACATAGGCATCATGTCCGTGACAAGTAGACTAACTCCTAACTTCATCTACTACTATTACTCCACACATCGACCGCTATTTAGCATGCATCTAGAGTATTAAGTTCATAAGAATGGAGTAACGCCTTAAGTAAGATGACATGATGTAGAGGGATAAACTCAAGCAATATGATGAAAACCCCATCTTTTTAACCTTGATGGCCACAATACAATACGTGCCTTGCTACCCCTACTATGTCACTGGGTGAGGACACGGCAAGATTGAACCCAAAACTAAGCACCTCTCCCATTGCAAGAAAAGCCAATCTAGTTGGCCAAACCAAATCGATAATTCGAAGACAAATACAAAGATATCTTAATCATGCGTAAAATAGTTCAAAGAAGACTCAAATAATATTCATATATAATCTGATCATAAATCCACAATTCATCAGATCCCGAGAAACACACCGCAAAACAATATTACATTAGATAGAACTCTAAGAACATCGAGGAGAACATTGTATTGAAGATAAAAGAGAGAGAAGAAGCCATCTAGCTACTAGCTATGGACCCCTTGGTCTGTGGTAAACTACTCATGCATCATCGGAAGGGTAGCAAGGTTGATGTAGAGGCCCTCCGTGACCGAATCCCCCTCCGGCAGGGTGCCGAAAAGGCCCCAAGATGGGATCTCACGGGAACATAGGCTTGCGGCGGCGGAAAAGTATTTTGGTGGACCCTTTTGATGTTTGGGGAATATTTGGGAATTTATAGTGAAAAGATTAGGATTGGGGGACTCCTGAGGGGTCCACAAGCCAGGGCGGGACCTGAGGGCTTGTGGACTCCCCGTGCGTCTTCTGACCCCCTCATCAAGTCTTCTGGGTGTCTTCTAGTCCAGGAAAAATCATCGCGAAAGTTTTATTCTATTTGGACTCTGTTTGATATTCCTTTTGTGTAAAACTCAAAAACAAGGAAAAAACAGAAACTGGCACTGGGCTCTAGGTTAATAGGTTAGTCCCAAAAATAATATAAAATTGCATATTAAACATCTAAAATAGATAATATAATAGCATGGAACAATAAAAAATTATAGATACGTTGGAGACATATCAAGCATCCCCAAGCTTAATTCCTGCTCGTCCTTGAGTAGGTAAATGATAAAAACAGGATTTTTGATGTGGAATGCTACCTAACATATTTATCCATGTAATCATCTTTATTGTGGCATGAATATTCATATCCATAAGATTCTAAACAAAAGTTTAATATTGACATAAAAACAATAATACTTCAAGCATACTAATAAAGCAATCATGTCTTCTCAAAATAACATGGCAAAAGAAAGTTATCCCTACAAAATCATATAGTCTGACTATCCTCCATCTTCATCACACAAAGTATTTTATCATGTACAACCCCGATGACAAGCCAAGCAATTGTTTCATAATTTTGGTGTTCTCAAACTTTTTCAACTTTCACGCAGTACATGAGAGTGAGCCATGGATATAACACTATAGGTGGAATAGAATATGGTGGTTGTGGAGAAGACAAAAAGAACGAGAAAGTCTCACATCAGCTAGGCAAATTATTGGGCTATGGAGATGTCCATCAATTGATATCGATGTGAGTTGAGTAGGGATTGCCATGCAACGGATGCACTAGAGCTATAAGTGTATGAAAGCTCAACAAAAGAAACTAAGTGGGTGTGCATCCAACTTGCTTGCTCATGAAGACCTAGGGCAATTTGAGGAAGCCCATCATTGGAATATACAAGCCAAGTTCTATAATAAAATTCCCACTAGTATATGAAAGTGACAAAATAGGAGACTCTCTATCATGAAGAACATGGTGCTATTTTGAAGCACAAGTGTGGAAAAGGATAGTAACATTGTCCGTTCTCTCTTTTCCTCTTATTTTTTGTTTGGGCTTGTTTGGCCTCTTTTATTTTTTTTATGGGCTTTGGCCTCTTTTATTTTTAATAAACACTGTTATGTGTCGGTGCTATACAAGCGGTTTTTAAACCCTTTACGCGACGGCATTCGGAACCATCGCCAAGTGAGTGACGGCGATAGGGGGGTCCTTCCCACACGACCCAGAAACCGTCGGGGATATGCCCTCCTGCCACACACGCTCGGAAAAATGAGGTCGTGTGCGACCGGCGAGCGCTGAAATACGATTATACGCATAGTAGTACTAAAAATACAATTATACAGGCGAAATTGTTTCCGGTCGTAAGTACATCCCACACAGTCAGTCCCCGCTAAACATTTCCGTTCGTATGAATATCCCACACAGTCGCTCCAAGGAAAACATCTCCCTTCGTAGGTGATAAGTCTCCAACGTATCTACTTTTCCAAACACTTTTGCCCTTGTTTTAGACTCTAATTTGCATGATTTGAATGGAACTAACCCGAACTGACGCTGTCTTCAGCAGAATTGCCATGGTGTTATTTTTGTGCAGAAATAAAAGTTCTTGGAATGACCTAAAAATCAACGGAGATTATTTTTGGAATATATAAAAAATATTGGCGAAAGAATCAAGGCCAGGGGGCCCACACCTTGTCCACGAGGTTGGGGGTGCGCCTACCCCCCTTGGGCGCGCCCCCCTGCCTCATCGGCCCCCTGGTGCTCCACCGACCTCAACTCCAACGCCATATATTCACGTTCGGGGAGAAAAAAAATAAGAGAGAAGGATTCATCGCGCTTTACGATACGGAGCCGCCGCCAAGCCCTAAACTCTCTCGGGAAGGCTGATCTGGAGTCCGTTCGGGGCTCCGGAGAGGGGAATCCGTCGCCATCGTCATCATCAACCTTCCTCCATCACCAATTTCATGATGCTCACCGCCGTGCGTGAGTAATTCCATCGTAGGCTTGCTGGACGGTGATGGGTTGGATGAGATTTATCATGTAATCGAGTTAGTTTTGTTAGGGTTTGATCCCTAGTATCCATTATGTTCTGAGATTGATGCTGCTATGACTTTGCTATGCTTAATGCTTGTCACTAGGGCCCGAGTGTCATGATTTCAGATCTGAACCTATTATGCTTTCATGAATATATGTGGGTTCTTGATCCTATCTTGCAAGTCTATAGTCACCTATTATGTGTTATGATCCGTTAACCCCGAAGTGACAATAATCGGGATACTTACCGGTGATGATCGTAGTTTCAGGAGTTCATGTATTCACTATGTGTTAATGCTTTGGTCCGGTACTCTATTAAAATGAGGCCTTAATATCCCTTAGTTTCCAGTAGGACCCCGCTACCACGGGAGGGTAGGACAAAATATTTCATGCAAGTTCTTTTCCATAAGGACGTATGACTATATTCGGAATACATGCCTACATTACATTGATGAACTGGAGCTAGTTCTGTGTCACCCTATGTTATAACTATTGCATGAGGAATCGCATCCGACATAATTATCCTTCACTGATCCATTGCCTACGAGCTTTTCATATATTGTTCTTCGCTTATTTACTTTTCCGTTGCTACTGTTACAATCACTATAAAACCAAAACTGCTACCGTTACTTTTGCTACCGGTACCACTACTATCATATTGCTTTGCTACTAAATACTTTGCTGCAGATATTAAGTTTCCAGGTGTGGTTAAATTAACAACTCAGCTGCTAATACTTCAGAATATTCTTTGGCTCCCCTTGTGTTGAATCAATAAATTTGGGTTGAATACTCTACCCTCGAAAACTATTGCGATCCCCTATACTTGTGGGTTATCAAGACTATTTTCTGGCACTGTTGCCAGGGAGAATAGCTCTGTTATTTGAGTCACTTGGGATTTATATCTGTTGGTCACTATGAAGAACCTGAAAGATCAAAGAACTAAGATTTTTCCCTCAACTACGAGGGGAGGTAAGGAACTGCCGTCTAGATCTGCACTTGATTCCCCTTCTATTTTGAGTAAACTTGCGACACCTACACCTGCTATTCATTATGATATGTCGCATGTTATTTATGATGCCACTTCTTCTTTGCATGATACTTATGATGAAACTACTTCTATGCTTCATAATATTGTGCCACTAGGTGAATTTCTTGATGAACAACTTGCTAGGGTTAGAGAGAATGAAATTATTGAAACTGATAATATTGATGAAAGTGATGATGAAGATTCTCCCCCTAGATATGAATTGCCTGTTGTGCCTGAGGGTTATGTTATGGATGAAGAAACTGCTAGAGACTTTTTAGCTTGCAATGATAGATCTGATCTTAAGAAATTATTAGCTAAGCTTAAACAAAAGTCTTTGAATGCAAGAATGAAAGATGACCCTGCTTTTGCTACTTCACCTATCTTTATAACGGATAAGGATTATGATTTCTTTGTCGATCCCAAGTTAATTACTTTGGTTGAATCTGATGCTTTTTATGGCTATGAATCTGAAACTGTTGTGGCACATCTTACTAAATTAAATGATATAGTCACCCGGTTTACTCACGATGATAAAACTCGCTATTACTTTATCCTTAAGTTGTTTCCGTTCTCATTAAAGGGTGATGCTAAAAAATGGTTTAATTCTCTTGATCCTGGTTGTGTGCGTAGTCCCCGGGATATGATTTATTACTTCTCTGCTAAATATTTCCCCGCTCATAAGAAACAAGCTGCCTTAAGGGAAATATATAATTTTGTGAAAATTGAAGAATAGAGTCTCCCACAAGCTTGGGGGAGGCTTCTCCGATTATTTAATGCTTTGCCTGATCATCCTCTGAAGAAAAATGAAATACTTGATATCTTTTATAATGGGCTAACCAATGCTTCCAGAGATTACCTGCATAGTTATGCTGGTTGTGTTTTCAGGGAAAGAACTGTTGATCAAGCTGAATTGCTATTGAATAATATGTTGAGTAATGAAAATGAGTGTACACTTCCTGAACCAACTCCTAAGCCAACTCCGAAGAAAAGGGGTATTCTATTTCTCAGTCCTGAAGATATGCAAGAGGCAAAGAAATCTATGAAAGAAAAATGTATTAAAGATGAAGATGTTAAGAATTTACCACCTATTGAAGAAATACATGGTCTTGATAACCCGACACGGGTAGTAAAGGTAAATTCTCTCTATAGATTTGATGAAGGTGATATTCCTCGTTATAAATCTGCTAGCCAATGCTTAGATGAGTTTGTTAATTTTATTGTTAAACAAGAAAACTTCAATGCTTATGTTGGTAGAAAATTGAAACGCAATACTGATATGCTTGAACACTTGAGTGATTATATGTCTAGAGTTAAAGGTGAACTTAAACTTATTAGTAAACATGCTTCTATGGTTACCACTCAAGTAGAACAAGTACTTAAGGCTCAGAATGATTTTCTCAATGAATTAAATAATAAGAAAAATGATAATGATGTTAGAGTTATGACTAGAGGGGGTAAAATGACTCAGGAACCTTTGTATCCTGAGGGCCACCCTAAGAGAATTGAGAAAGATTCTCATAGAACTACTATTGATGCACCCAGTTATTCTAAGAAGAAGAAGAAGAAAAATGATAGGACTTTGCATGCTTCTAGTGAACATGTGGTTGGCACATCTGAGAATCCAAATGATATTTCTATTTCTGATGCTGAAACACAATCTGGTAATGAACATGAACCTAGTGATGATGTTAATGATGATGTTCATGTTGATGCTCAACCTAGCAATGACAAAGATGTAGAGATTGAACCTGCTGTTGATCTTGATAACCCACAATCAAAGAATCAACGTTATGATAAGAGAGACTTTGTAGCTAGGAAGCACGGTAACGAAAGAGAACCATGGGTTCAGAAACCCATGCCTTGTCCTCCTAAACCGTCCAACAAAAAGGATGATGAGTTTTTTAAGCGCTTTGCTGAAATGATTAGACCTATCTTTTTGCGTATGCGTTTGACTGATATGCTTAAAATGAATCATTATGCTAAGTACATGAAAGATATTGTTACTAATAAAAGAAAGATACGGAAATTGAAATTTCCACCATGCTAGCTAATTACACTTTTAAGGGTGGAATACCAAAGAAACTTGGAGATCCAGGAGTACCAACTATACCATGCTCCATTAAAAGAAACTATGTTAAAACTGCTTTATGTGATCTTGGAGCCGGTGTTAGTGTTATGCCTCTCTCTTTATATCGTAGACTTGATTTGAATAAGTTGACACCCACTGAAATATCTTTGCAAATGGCTGATAAATCAACTGCTATACCTGTCGGTATTTGTGAGGATGTGCCTGTTGTGGTTGCAAACGTTACTATTTTAACGAACTTTGTTATTCTTGATATTCCCGAGGACTATAGTATGTCGATTATCCTTGGTATACCCCTTTTGAATACTGTAAGGGTTGTTATTGATTGCAACAAAGGCAATGTCACTTTTCATGTTAATGGTAATGAGCATACGGTGCACTTTCCAAGGAGACAACCTCAAGTCCATAGTATCAATTCTATTGGAAAATTTTCAACGATTATTATTGGAGGTTTTGAATTTCCTCTTCCTACTGTCAAGAAGAAATATGACATTCTTATTGTTGGGGACATGCATATCCCCGTTGAGGTAACCTAGTGTTATTCAAAATTTCTCCGGTTTCATGCGATTCGGAATGAGTTTGTTAACAAGACTTGATCAACCTTGTTAGTGGATTCCTTTTGATGAGCATGGGATGGATGAAGTTAGAAAGCACAACCTTCTGTGCCCTCTTTTTACTTTCTGTTATTTATCATAAATAAAGTAAAAGTAGTATTTTCTGTCTGCTTTCTAAATTATCCTTGCACTAAAAAAATACCCCGAAAATAAAAGTTCTCCAAATGCCCTGAAAATGAAATATGATTTTTTTCCAAAATATTTAAGAATTGTTGGCACTGAGAACACACCAGGGGGACCGACCATGTGCCCACGAGGGTGCAGGGCGCACCCAACCCCCTGGGCGCGCCCCCTGCCTCGTGGACCCCACATGGGTCCCCTCCACTTATTCTTGCACCCACACACTTCATCTTGCTCCAGAACAAATCATCCACCAGCTCAAACCCGAGTTCTTGCTCATCTTACTGCCATTTTCGATCTCCTTGCTCAAAGCTCCATTCACAAAACTGCTTTGGGGGATTGTTCTTCAGTATGTGACTCCTCCAATGGTCCAATTAGTTTTTGTTCTAGTGCTTTATTTATTGCAAATTTTTGCTACTTAGGTGACCCTATTCTTGAGCTTGCATGCCAAATTTATGTGGTCAAAAGTAGTTTTAATGCATGATATAGCCTCTAGGCACTTGTAGGAGTAGTAGCTATCAATTTTCTTGAGTTTCGTTCACTTTTATTTTGAGTCACTAAAAATTTCAGAAATTTTTCAAAGGAAGAAATATGTTTAGGAAAATGTACCAAGGTGGTCCCTCAAGGAAGCAAGGCCCAAGGCCCGCAATACGCGAGCCAGACAATGAACTACCAAGGGAGGCTCAAGCGCGGCCTTGTGAATGGCCGTTAGAGGATTTCATGATCCAGGCAGGCATCAAGGAAGAATTTGACGCATATGTGTGTAACGCTGATCTTGAGAGCTTCGAGGCAGATAAGTGTCGGCAATACCTCTATTTAACTGACCATTGTGAGAAGGTTTAAATTTACATCCTCGCGCAATGCTCACAATGTCCTATTTGATCTTTATGATAAATCTTATACCATGGAATTAGAAGATTTTAATACTGCTTGTAAACTCCCGCAATGGGGTAGTGCTAGTGAACCTCTCAAATCTGAATTTAAAGAATTTCTTGCTAGTATCACTGTGGGGGAATTTAGAGAAATAACACAAGCTACCATAGGGAGCATTCATTTTCCTTCCATACATTATTTTGTTCTCTTTGTGGGTAGATGCATTAACGGTAAGGATGAGGCATGTCACATGTGTGTTCCTGATCTTAGTGTTCTCAAGAGTGCTGTATTAGGAGATAAACACTACAACTTGGGGGCTATTGTTGCACGTAGGTTGCATCTTAATGGTTTAACTAGAGATTTGTTTGGTGGAATTTATGCAACTCGTGTAGCTAACTTTCTTGGTATACCCATACGTGGGGATGATATTGAGTTGCCTCCTGCTTATCTAGATTATAATGTTATGGTTCGTCATCAGTTTGTTGAGAGGAACGATCAGTTCCTCTAGTACCAACTAATCTTTGACAAATGACACACCATCCACGTTTCTCTCCCTGCTCCCGCTTTCTTTGATTTTCAGACAAAAGGGAGATATGTTATAACCAGGGAGGAGACGAGCGAGTACGAGAGGAGGACGGAGGCAGCTCGCCTCGCTATTGTTTCACGTAGGTTGCATCTTAATGGTTTAACTAGAGATTTGTTTGGTGGAATTTATGCAACTCGTGTAGCTAACTTTCTTGGTATACCCATACGTGGGGATGATATTGAGTTGCCTCCTGCTTATCTAGATTATAATGTTATGGTTCGTCATCAGTTTGTTGAGAGGAACGATCAGTTCCTCTAGTACCAACTAATCTTTGACAAATGACACACCATCCACGTTTCTCTCCCTGCTCCCGCTTTCTTTGATTTTCAGACAAAAGGGAGATATGTTATAACCAGGGAGGAGACGAGCGAGTACGAGAGGAGGACGGAGGCAGCTCGCCTCCAAGCTATAGCTCATGAGGCAATTGCCGCTGCATCTCAGTACGACCCCAGCTACAACTTTGATCCATGGGCATAGACCAACTTAGGCCAAAAGCCTAAGCTTGGCTCTTATATGTGTTATTGTTGATCTAACAAAGAGCCCATATTACCTTGTCTTCTCCTGTATATTGAATGCTTGCAGATTCTAGCTTAGTCCAATGCACATGCACTATTATTATTATCCACACCGTTCGGTTGTGCAAGTGAAAGACAATAATGACGATATATGATGAACTGATTGAGATGAGAAAAGCTGGTATGAACTCGACCTCTCTTGTTTTTGTAAATATGATTAGTTCATCATTCCTGATTCAGCCTATTATGAATGAAACATGTTTGCAATGACAATTAGAGATTATAGTTGCTCGTGCCATGCTTAATTTTCTAGGAGTTTATAATGGTTTACCTTGCATGCCAACATGCAATTAGAATGGTTGTGATGCGGTATGATAGGGTGGTATCCTCCTTTGAACAATTCGAGTGGCTTGACATGGCACATGTTCACACATGTAGTTGAAACAAAGTCAACATAGCCTCCATGATATTTATGTTCATGGTGAATTATATCCTACTCATGCTTGCATTCAGTGTTGATTAATTTTAATGCATGTTCATGACTGTTGTCACTCTCTAGCTGGTCGCTTCCCAGTCTCTTTATAGCCTTCACTTGTACTAAGCGGGAATACTGCTTGTGCATCCAATTCCATAAACCCCAAAGTTGTTCCATATGAGTCCACCGTACGTTCCTATATGCGGTATCTACCTGTCGTTCCAAGTAAATTTGTATGTGCCAAACTCTAAACCTTCAAATAAAAATTCTGTTTTGTATGCTCGAATAGCTCATGTATCAACTAGGGATGTTTGTATCTTCCATGCTAGGAGGGTTATTCTCAAGAGGAGTGGACTCCGCTCCTCACTCACGAGAAAATGGCTGGTCACCGGGATGCCCAGTCCCATGCTCAAATCAAATCAAAATAATTGCAAACAAAACTCCCCCAGGATTGTTGTTAGTTGGAGGCACCCGTTGTTTCGGGCAAGCCATGGATTGATGCTTGTTGGTGGTGGGGGAGTATAAACTTTACCATTCTGCTTGGGAACCGCCTATAATGTGTGTAGCATGGAAGATATCGAGATCTCTCAGTTGTTATGTTGACAATGAAAGTATACCGCTCAAAATATTATTCATCTATATTTCAAAATCGAGCTTTCGCACCTCTATAAATCCCTTCTTCCCTTTGTGAAGGGCCTATCTATTTACTTTTATGTTGAGTCTGAAGGGCCTATCTATTTACTTTTATGTTGAGTCATCATCCTCTTATTAAAAAGCACTAGTTGGAGAGCACCACTGTCATTTGCATGTATTATCGTTAGTTTACATTGAGTATGACTTGACTAGATCTCCTTTACCATGAATTACAATTTCCAGTCAGCCCTTGATCTTCAGGGGTGGTCTGCATTTATGTTTTGCAGTCTCAGAAAGGGCTAGCGAGATACCATCTTGTTATATCATATTATGATTATTTTTGGAATATATAAAAAATACTGGTGAAAAGATCCACGTTAGGGGGCCCACACCCTGTCCACGAGGGTGGGTGGCGCGCCTACCCCCTGGGCGTGCCCCCTGCCTTGTTGGCCCCCTGACGCTCCACCGACGTCCATCTTAACTCCATATATTCACTTTTGGGGATAAAAAAATTAGAGAGAAGGATTCATTGCGTTTTACAATATGAAGCCGTCACCAAGCCCTAAACTCTCTCGGGAGGGCTGATCTTAGGGATGACAGTTTTGCCCATGGGTATGGGTACCCATGGGTACCCTACTCGAAAACAATGGGCATGGGTGAGACTTTCTGTCAGTTCATACCGATGGGTAATGGGTATCCATACCCGCAAAATGCATGGGTAGGTATGGGTAGG
This sequence comes from Triticum urartu, assembly GCF_003073215.2. Classification (NCBI taxonomy): domain Eukaryota; kingdom Viridiplantae; phylum Streptophyta; class Magnoliopsida; order Poales; family Poaceae; genus Triticum; species Triticum urartu. The sequence goes on along the minus strand of NC_053022.1, from coordinate 242,487,343 downwards.
AGATTATACCCAGGGGTAACCCAATGGTTACCCAGAAAATGTAATAAAAAATTTAACCCTATAATATCTGGGTAAACTTACAGTAATTAGCATTGCAAGTTTACAAACTTGATTTTTTCAAAGTTAGTTTGTCATTGATATTAATAAATTTGTGTGCCAATCTTCATTATGAAATTGTGATGTCAGTGTGAGCCAGATTGTGATGGCCGAGTACCTAACTTTAGTTTTAGGCCCTTTTCTTGTCTTACCTTTATCATGCCAATATTATATATAGTACCCATCGGACACCCATTGGGTATAAGATACCCAATGGGTATGGGCATGGGTATCAATTTATGCCCATGGATATTGAAATGGGTGGGTATAGAAAAAAGATTTGGGTATGATTTTGGGCACAAAAAGTTTGTACCCGCCCATACCCTACCAATTGCCATCCCTAGCTGATCTGGAGTCCATTCGGGGCTCCGGAGAGGGGAATCTGTCGCCATCGTCATCATCAACCTTCCTCCATCACTAATTTCATGATGTTCACCGCCATGCATGAGTAATTCCATCGTAGGCTTGCTAGACGGTGATGGGTTGGATGATATTTATCATGTAATCGAGTTAGTTTTGTTCGAGTTTGATCCCTAGTATCCACTATGTTCTGAGATTGATGTTGCTATGACTTTGCTATGCTTAATGCTTGTCACTAGGGCCCGAGTGCCATGATTTCAGATCTGAACCTATTATGTTTTCATGAATATATATGAGTTCTTGATCCTATCTTGAAAGTCTATAGTCACCTATTATCTGTTATGATCCGTTAACCCCAAAGTGACAATAATCGAGATACTTACCGGTGATGACCGTAGTTTGAGGAGTTCATGTATTCACTATGTGTTAATGCTTTGGTCCGGTACTCTATTAAAAGGAGGCCTTAATATCCCTTAGTTTCCAATAGGACCCCGCTGCCACGGGAGGGTAGGACTAAAGATGTCATGCAAGTTCTTTTCCATAAGCACGTATGACTATATTCGGAATACATGCCTACATTACATTGATGAACTGGAGCTAGTTCTATGTCACCCTATCTTATAACTATTGCATGAGGAATCGCATCCGACATAATTATCCATCACTGATCCATTGCCTATGAGATTTTGATATATTGTTCTTCGCTTATTTACTTTTCCGTTGATACTGTTACAATCACTATAAAACCAAAACTGCTACCGTTACTTTTGCTACAATTACCACTACTATCGTATTACTTTGCTACTAAATACTTAGCTGCAGATATTAAGTTTCCAGGTGTGGTTGAATTGACAACTCAGCAGCTAATACTTGAGAATATTCTTTGGCTCCCCTTGTGTCGAATCAATAAATTTGGGTTGAATACTCTACCCTCGAAAACTGTTGTGATCCCTGATACGTCTCCAACGTATCTATAATTTTTGATTGCTCCATGCTATTTAAAATCAAATAAATATTTTATCTGGATTTTTATTGCTATTTTATTCGAATTAGAAAAATATGGATTTTTAAAAATTGCATTTTAGGCCAAGAAAATGTTCACCTTGTTCTAAATATTTTATTTAGACGGTGAAAATTGTTTTTGGCATTTTTATTATTTTTTAATATTTATTTAGGATTTTTCTTTTCGGCGGAATTGTTTTTTAAAAAAGTTCCTGGACCGAACTGGGCCGAAGCCCAGCCGCCGTCACTGCCTCCCCGCACCAGCACCGCGCCCGAGCCGGACTCCGGCAGGAGTCCGGGACGCCCCCGCCGCCGCGGCTTGCCCCCTGGGCCAAGTCGGACCCCCTCCCTGCTACCTCTTTTAGCATTGCGTTGGTTTTCCCCGAAGAGGAAGGGATGATGCAGCAAAGTAGCGTAAGTATTTCCCTCAGTTTTTGAGAACCAAGGTATCAATCCAGTAGGAGGCTACACGCAAGTCCCTCGTACCTGCACAAACAAATAAATCCTCGCAACCAACGCAAATAGGGGTTGTCAATCCCTATAGGGCCACTTACGAGAGTGAGATCTGATAGATATGATAAAGATAATATTTTTGGTATTTTTATGATAAAGATGCAAAGTAAAATAAAGGCAAAGTAAATAACTAAGTAGTAGGAGATTGATATGATAAAGATAGACCTGGGGGCCATAGGTTCACTAGAGGCTTCTATCGAGAGCATAAGTATTCTACGGTGGGTGAACAAATTATTGTTGAGCAATTGATAGAATTGAGCATAGTTATGAGAATATCTAGTTATGATCATGTATATAGGCATCACGTCCGAGACAAGTAGACCGACTCCTGCCTACATCTACTACTATTACTGCACTCATCGACCGCTATCCAGCATGCATCTAGAGTATTAAGTTAAAAACAGAGTAACGCCTTAAGCAAGATGACATGATGTAGAGGGATAGACTCATGCAATATGAAGAATACCCCATCTTGTTATCCTCGATGGCAACAATACAATACGTGCCTTGCTGCCCTTACTTTCATTGGGAAAGGACACCGCAAGATTGAACCCAAAGCTAAGCACTTCTCCCATTGCAAGAAAGATCAATCTAGTAGGCCAAACCAAACTGATAATTCGAAGAGACTTGCAAAGATAACCAATCATACATAAAAGAATTCAGGGAAGATTCAAATATTATTCATAGATAGACTTGATCATAAACCCACAATTCATCGGTCTCAACAAACACACCGCAAAACGAAGATTACATCAAATAGATCTCCACAAGAGAGGGGGAGAACATTGTATTGAGATCCAAAAAGAGAGAAGAAGCCATCTAGCTACTAACTATGGACCCGTAGGTCTGAAGTAAACTACTCGCACTTCATCAGAGAGACTATGGTGTTGATGTAGAAGCCCTCCGTGATCGATGCCCCCTCCGGCGGAGCTCCGGAACAAGCCCCAAGATGGGATCTCGTGGATACAGAAAGTTACGGCAGTGGAATTAGGGTTTTGGCTCCACATCTGATATTTTGGGGGTACGTGGGTATATATAGGAGGAAGAAGTACGTCGGTGGAGCAACAGGGGGCCCACGAGGGTGGAGGGCGTGCCTGGGGGGGCAGGCGTGCCCCTCTACCTCATGGCCTCCTGTTAGTTGGCTTGACGTAGGGTCCAAGTCTCCTGAGTTGTATTCGGTGAGAAAATCACGTTCCCGAAGGTTTCATTCCGTTTGGACTCCGTTTGATATTCCTTTTCTTCGAAACCCTAAAACAGGCAAAAAACGGCAATTCTAGGGTGGGCCTCCGGTTAATAGGTTAGTCCCAAAAATAATATAAATGTGGATAATAAAGCCCAATAATGTCCAAAACAGTAGATAATATAGCATGGAGCAATCAAAAATTATAGATACATTGGAGACGTATCACTCCCCTTTAAATGCCGCCCCCGCCGCCCCCTCCTCTCCTCGACCCGCCCCGCCACGTGTGCATCGCCATGGAACCGCCGCCGCCGCCTCGCAGTCGCGCCTCGCCGAACCGCCTCACCGGAAACCGCCACTGTCGGATCCGCCGCCGCCGTTGTTTTTTCGATTTTAGGTAAAACCGCCGGTTTTCTTAAAACCCTATATTTTGTTTTTTTTTCTAGATTGGTTCGGTTTTTCCCCGGTTTTCTCGGTTTAGGTTATTTAGTGAGCGTCCGCTCGTTAGTTCGTTTTTAACGAACGCGTTCGCCCATTCATCTCTGTTAACGAGCGTTCACCCTGTAGTCTTTTCTTTTATTTTAGTTTCGGCCAGGGACTTATCCATGATTATTTTACCATAGATTAGCCCCTGATCTTCAAACCCTTGCAACTTTTTAACCGTTCGTCCAAATCCAGTGAAACCAACGCCAAAACCTTCGTTTGAAGCCCTCCTTCTGGTTAATCAACTTGAACATGGTTTTGACAATTTAAAATTTGGTTTCAAGCAGATTTGAATTCGGAGTTTTTTTATCGTAGTTTCAATTCCGTAGCTCCCATTTGATCGATTATTTTTGCAAATCGAACCTCTTCAGTTGAACTTTCAGATTGGATCTTCTTATTTGAGTTTTCCCCTTGCGTCTATGCTTGAGTGCTTTTGTGTGATATTTTTTGTTTGTGATAGAATTACCGGAGTGCACAGCGTGCTACTACGAGTCTCTAGGTTTTGCGGATCATCAGCAAGGCAAGTAACACATTGATCATACTTCTTTATTACCCGGTTTTATGCATTAGTTACAATCCTCAAACACTGCATGATTAGGATGTGATTAACATGTCGGTATTGGGAAGTAGTTGATGAGGTAGAACCTATTGCCTTTTATTATCAAACCCTTGGGAGTTACTTCTACGTGATGCTTAAATTGTCATCCTATGCTCGTAGACATGGATTGGGTTTGAGTGTATCCATGACAGATGTGAGTTTATTTAATTAATGTTTAACTTAAGGTGGCTACTTAAACACACATCTGGGTGGATTGGTTACGGACACCTAGGGATATACCAGTGCTGTCCTTTGGTTCACCACCCAGGCTCAAAGATTATTCATGCTAGAAACTTCTGTGTGCAGCCACAAGCTATTATGGGCCCTAGCATAGTTGATTATGTTGCATGACCTCTTGCAGTGGTGGGCTAGTAGATGTAGGGGAGAGTAGGTGTAACTGTCCACCCAGAGTAAAGAGTTAATGCTTCTGAAAGACTGTGTCTCGGTCATCCGTTTCTCAAACACCATGTAGTGCGAGAAATCGAACCGAGGAGCTCGAGTCTTGTGGGGAAAAGTGCGCAAACCTCTACAAAGTGTATAAACTAATCATGGTTAGCCGTGTCCCCGGTTATGGACATCTTGAGTAATTGGTACTTGGATTATCATGTTGATCTCATCACTCTAAATTAATTTGTTGGGTTGTTAATTGCTTTTTAATTGGGATTGAGATGGGGATTTACTATTCTCAATGTTTATCAACTACCATGATAGTTAAATAAAAATATATTCCTTTGTTATAGGGAAAAATTGGCTTTTCGCAAAGACATTATTACCATAGAGCCTCCACCGGCCATATATGCATGTAGCGATAGCTTCTACTTGTTCATTGCTCTATTGTGTTATCTTGCCAGCATATTCCATGTGCTGACCCGTTTTGGGCTGCACCATATCATGTTGCAGACTTTTCAGACAAAGAGTAAGGTGCGCTAGGTCGTTGTCGTGCACTCAGCTATGTCGTTGGAGTTGATGGACTCACTTTATCTTCCAACTCTGCCGCAAGCATTCGATGTAATAAGTGTGTGATTGAACTCTGTTATAAAACCTTCGAGTACTGTGTGTGTCAGCATTACCGATCCAGGGATGACACTTATACATAGAGATTTGACCGCCTAAGGTAGGATCGCTACATGCAGTTCTGGGTTCTCTTCCGCCCAGCTATGGGACGTTCATCTCGAACTATCATATGCATGGCATGGATAAGAAGATCACTGAATTACATGGGATGCTCAAGGTGGCAGAGCAGGATATTAAGAAACGCACACATCAAGTGTTGATGGTGCAAAAATCGGCTAAGTTCAAGAAGAGTTGGTCCAAGAAAAAGGCTAAGGCAAAGGGCACGGAGACGGTAACCTCCGCCACTACACTGAAGTCTAGACCAGACTCAAAGACCATTTGCTATCATTGCAAGGAGATCGGTCACTGGAAGAGGAACTGTAGCAAGTGCCTTGCAGAGCATGGCAAGAAGGCCGGAAATGCTTCTTTAGACAAAGGTACACTTGTTGCATATGTTATAGGCATTTACCTTGCTGACATACCTAGTAGCTCTTGGGTATTTGATACCGGATCGGTTGTTCATATTTGCAACTCAATGCAGGGGCTGGTAAGAACTAGGCGTGTGGCACAAGGGGAGATTGACATCAGGGTCGGCAACAAAGCAAGAGTTGCTGCGTTGGAAGTCGGCATGATGCAGCTCTAGCTTCCTTCTGGATTTATTTTGGAATTAAATAATTGTTATTAAATTCCGGCACTTAGTCGGAACATTACTTCTGCCTCATGCTTGATGAGTCAGGGTTATGAATTCAATTTAAAGGACAATGGTTGTTCGATTTATTTGAATGGGATGTTCCACGGCTATGCACCCATTGTTGATGGGCTATTTATATTGAATCTAGAACAGGAACCGGTCTATAACGTGAATCTCAAGAGGCATAATCCTAATGAGATAAATCCGACATACTTCTGGCATTGCCAACTAGGACACATTAGTCTGAAACGCATGAAGAAGCTCCATGATGATGGGCTCCTAACTTCGTCCGACTTTTGGTCGTTCGAGACATGCGAATCATGCTTCCTCGGCAAGATGACTAAGTCTCCTTTCATGAAGAGTTGCGAGAGGGCGTTCGAGCTGTTGGAGGTGATACACAATGATGTGTGTGGACCAATGAGCACAACTGCCAGAGGTGGCTATCAGTACTTCATGACTTTTACCGACGACTTGAGTAGATATGGATATATCTATTTGATGAGGCACAAGTCGGAAATTTGTGAAAGGTTCAAAGAGTTTCAAAACGAGGTTGAGAATCAGCTCGGCAAGACTATAAAACTTCTACGATCTGATCGTGGAGGTGAGTACATGACCCAGGAGTTTGATGATCATCTGAAAAGCCAAGGTATAGTACCTCAGCTCACACCTCTGGGTACGCCACAGAGAAATGGCGTATCGGAACGGAGCAATCGTACCTTGTTGGACATGGTTCGATCTATGATGAGCAAATTGGATTACCCTTGTCATTTGATATGTCTCCAATGTATCTACTTTTCCAAACACTTTTGCCCTTGTTTTGGACTCTAACTTGCATGATTTGGTGAACGAATGTTGTTTGGAGTCTCGGATGACATCACAGACTTGATGAGGAGTCTCAAAATGGCCAAGAGGTTAAGATTCATATATGGGACAATAGTATTTGGATACCGGAAGTGTTCCGGGGGTACCGGGTACGTTTCGGGTCACCGGATGGGGTTCCGGGCAACCCCCGGCAAGCTATACGGGTTTAGTGGGCCTAGGGAGGGACAAACCAGCCCACAGGGGGCTGGTGTGCCCGTCCACTAGGCCGGCCAGCCCTAGGTAAGGCAAGGGAGGAGGGTTAGCACCTCTTTCCTCCTCCTTCTCAAGGGATAAAGGAAAGGGGGGCACATCCTCCTTCCTTCTCCTTAGTGCCAAAACAAGGAAGGGGGCCAAATTGGGGTGGCACCCCAAGTAGGATTCGGCCTACTTGGGCACCCCCTGGCTGCCTCTTCCCCCTGCAACCTATATATATGTGGGGAGGGGGCACCTAGAGGACACACAAACATCTGTTAGCCATGTGCGGTGCCCCCGTCCAGAGTTTACGCCTCCGGTCATATTATATAGTGCTTAGGCGAAGCCCTGCGCGGATCACTTCACCATCATCGTCACCACGCCATCGTGCTGACGACACTCTCCCTCCACACTTTGCCGGATCAAGAGTTCGAGGGACGTCATCGAGCTGAACGTGTGCAGAACTTGGAGGTGTCGTACGTTCGGTGCGTGATCGGTCGGAATGAGAAGAAGTTCGACTACATTAACCGCGTTGTCAAAAGATTCCACTTTCGGTCTACGAGGGTACATGGACACACTCCCCCCTTTCATTGCTATGCATCTCCTAGATAGATCTTGTGTGAGCGTAGGAAATTTTTGAAATTTCATGCTACGTTCCCCAACATAGGCATCATGTCCGTGACAAGTAGACTAACTCCTAACTTCATCTACTACTATTACTCCACACATCGACCGCTATTTAGCATGCATCTAGAGTATTAAGTTCATAAGAATGGAGTAACGCCTTAAGTAAGATGACATGATGTAGAGGGATAAACTCAAGCAATATGATGAAAACCCCATCTTTTTAACCTTGATGGCCACAATACAATACGTGCCTTGCTACCCCTACTATGTCACTGGGTGAGGACACGGCAAGATTGAACCCAAAACTAAGCACCTCTCCCATTGCAAGAAAAGCCAATCTAGTTGGCCAAACCAAATCGATAATTCGAAGACAAATACAAAGATATCTTAATCATGCGTAAAATAGTTCAAAGAAGACTCAAATAATATTCATATATAATCTGATCATAAATCCACAATTCATCAGATCCCGAGAAACACACCGCAAAACAATATTACATTAGATAGAACTCTAAGAACATCGAGGAGAACATTGTATTGAAGATAAAAGAGAGAGAAGAAGCCATCTAGCTACTAGCTATGGACCCCTTGGTCTGTGGTAAACTACTCATGCATCATCGGAAGGGTAGCAAGGTTGATGTAGAGGCCCTCCGTGACCGAATCCCCCTCCGGCAGGGTGCCGAAAAGGCCCCAAGATGGGATCTCACGGGAACATAGGCTTGCGGCGGCGGAAAAGTATTTTGGTGGACCCTTTTGATGTTTGGGGAATATTTGGGAATTTATAGTGAAAAGATTAGGATTGGGGGACTCCTGAGGGGTCCACAAGCCAGGGCGGGACCTGAGGGCTTGTGGACTCCCCGTGCGTCTTCTGACCCCCTCATCAAGTCTTCTGGGTGTCTTCTAGTCCAGGAAAAATCATCGCGAAAGTTTTATTCTATTTGGACTCTGTTTGATATTCCTTTTGTGTAAAACTCAAAAACAAGGAAAAAACAGAAACTGGCACTGGGCTCTAGGTTAATAGGTTAGTCCCAAAAATAATATAAAATTGCATATTAAACATCTAAAATAGATAATATAATAGCATGGAACAATAAAAAATTATAGATACGTTGGAGACATATCAAGCATCCCCAAGCTTAATTCCTGCTCGTCCTTGAGTAGGTAAATGATAAAAACAGGATTTTTGATGTGGAATGCTACCTAACATATTTATCCATGTAATCATCTTTATTGTGGCATGAATATTCATATCCATAAGATTCTAAACAAAAGTTTAATATTGACATAAAAACAATAATACTTCAAGCATACTAATAAAGCAATCATGTATTCTCAAAATAACATGGCAAAAGAAAGTTATCCCTACAAAATCATATAGTCTGACTATCCTCCATCTTCATCACACAAAGTATTTTATCATGTACAACCCCGATGAGAAGCCAAGCAATTGTTTCATAATTTTGGTGTTCTCAAACTTTTTCAACTTTCACGCAGTACATGAGAGTGAGCCATGGATATAATACTATAGGTGGAATAGAATATGGTGGTTGTGGAGAAGACAAAAAGAACGAGAAAGTCTCACATCAGCTAGGCAAATTATTGGGCTATGGAGATGTCCATCAATTGATATCGATGTGAGTGAGTAGGGATTGGTATGCAACGGATGCACTAGAGCTATAAGTGTATGAAAGCTCAAAAAGAAACTAAGTGGGAGTGCATCCAACTTGCTTGCTCATGAAGACCTAGGGCAATTTGTGGAAGCCCATCATTGGAATATACAAGCCAAGTTCTATAATGAAAAATTCCCACTAGTATATGAAAGTGACAAAATAGGAGACTCTCTATCATGAAGAACATGGTGCTATTTTGAAGCACAGGTGTGGAAAAGGATAGTAACATTGTCCGTTCTCTCTTTTCCTCTTATTTTTTGTTTGGGCTTGTTTGGCCTCTTTTATTTTTTTTATGGGCTTTGGCCTCTTTTATTTTTAATAAACACTGTTATGTGTCGGTGCTATACAAGCGGTTTTTAAACCCTTTACGCGACGGCATTCGGAACCATCGCCAAGTGAGTGACGACGATAGGGGGGTCCTTCCCACACGACCCAGAAACCGTCGGGGATATGCCCTCCTGCCACACACGCTCGGAAAAATGAGGTCGTGTGCGACCGGCGAGTGCTGAAATACGATTATACGCATAGTAGTACTAAAAATACAATTATACAGGCGAAATTGTTTCCGGTCGTAAGTACATCCCACACAGTCAGTCCCCGCTAAACATTTCCGTTCGTATGAATATCCCACACAGTCGCTCCAAGGAAAACATCTCCCTTCGTAGGTGATAAGTCTCCAACGTATCTACTTTTCCAAACACTTTTGCCCTTGTCTTAGACTCTAATTTGCATGATTTGAATGGAACTAACCCGGACTGACGCTGTCTTCAGCAGAATTGCCATGGTGTTATTTTTGTGCAGAAATAAAAGTTCTTGGAATGACCTGAAAATCAACGGAGATTATTTTTGGAATATATAAAAAATATTGGCGAAAGAATCAAGGCCAGGGGGCCCACACCTTGTCCACGAGGGTGGGGGTGCGCCTACCCCCCTTGGGCGCGCCCCCTGCCTCATCGGCCCCCTGGTGCTCCACCGACCTCAACTCCAACGCCATATATTCACGTTCGGGGAGAAAAAAAATAAGAGAGAAGGATTCATCGCGCTTTACGATACGGAGCCGCCGCCAAGCCCTAAACTCTCTCGGGAAGGCTGATCTGGAGTCCGTTCGGGGCTTCGGAGAGGGGAATCCGTCACCATCGTCATCATCAACCTTCCTCCATCACCAATTTCATGATGCTCACCGCCGTGCGTGAGTAATTCCATCGTAGGCTTGCTGGACGGTGATGGGTTGGATGAGATTTATCATGTAATCGAGTTAGTTTTGTTAGGGTTTGATCCCTAGTATCCATTATGTTCTGAGATTGATGCTGCTATGACTTTGCTATGCTTAATGCTTGTCACTAGGGCCCGAGTGTCATGATTTCAGATCTGAACCTATTATGCTTTCATGAATATATGTGGGTTCTTGATCCTATCTTGCAAGTCTATAGTCACCTATTATGTGTTATGATCCGTTAACCCCGAAGTGACAATAATCGGGATACTTACCGGTGATGATCGTAGTTTCAGGAGTTCATGTATTCACTATGTGTTAATGCTTTGGTCCGGTACTCTATTAAAATGAGGCCTTAATATCCCTTAGTTTCCAGTAGGACCCCGCTACCACGGGAGGGTAGGACAAAATATTTCATGCAAGTTCTTTTCCATAAGGACGTATGACTATATTCGGAATACATGCCTACATTACATTGATGAACTGGAGCTAGTTCTGTGTCACCCTATGTTATAACTATTGCATGAGGAATCGCATCCGACATAATTATCCTTCACTGATCCATTGCCTACGAGCTTTTCATATATTGTTCTTCGCTTATTTACTTTTCCGTTGCTACTGTTACAATCACTATAAAACCAAAACTGCTACCGTTACTTTTGCTACCGGTACCACTACTATCATATTGCTTTGCTACTAAATACTTTGCTGCAGATATTAAGTTTCCAGGTGTGGTTAAATTAACAACTCAGCTGCTAATACTTCAGAATATTCTTTGGCTCCCCTTGTGTTGAATCAATAAATTTGGGTTGAATACTCTACCCTCGAAAACTGTTGCGATCCCCTATACTTGTGGGTTATCAAGACTATTTTCTGGCACTGTTGCCAGGGAGAATAGCTCTGTTATTTGAGTCACTTGGGATTTATATCTGCTGGTCACTATGAAGAACTTGAAAGATCAAAGAATGAAAATTTTTCCCTCAACTACGAGGGGAGGTAAGGAACTGCGATCTAGCTCTGCACTTGATTCACCTTCTATTTTGAGTAAACTTGCGACACCTACACCTGCTATTCATTATGATATGTCGCATGTTATTGATGATGCCACTTCTTCTTTGCATGATACTTATGATGAAACTACTTCTATGCTTCATAATAATGTGCCACTAGGTGAATTTCTTGATGAACAACTTGCTAGGGTTAGAGAGAATGAAATTATTGAAACTGATAATATTGATGAAAGTGATGATGAAGATTCTCCCCCTAGATATGAATTGCCTGTTGTGCCTGAGGGTTATGTTATGGATGAAGAAACTGCTAGAGACTTTTTAGCTTGCAATGATAGATCTGATCTTAAGAAATTATTAGCTAAGCTTAAACAAAAGTCTTTGAATGCAAGAATGAAAGATGACCCTGCTTTTGCTACTTCACCTATCTTTATAACGGATAAGGATTATGATTTCTTTGTCGATCCCAAGTTAATTACTTTGGTTGAATCTGATGCTTTTTATGGCTATGAATCTGAAACTGTTGTGGCACATCTTACTAAATTAAATGATATAGTCACCCGGTTTACTCACGATGATAAAACTCGCTATTACTTTATCCTTAAGTTGTTTCCGTTCTCATTAAAGGGTGATGCTAAAAAATGGTTTAATTCTCTTGATCCTGGTTGTGTGCGTAGTCCCCGGGATATGATTTATTACTTCTCTGCTAAATATTTCCCCGCTCATAAGAAACAAGCTGCCTTAAGGGAAATATATAATTTTGTGAAAATTGAAGAATAGAGTCTCCCACAAGCTTGGGGGAGGCTTCTCCGATTATTTAATGCTTTGCCTGATCATCCTCTGAAGAAAAATGAAATACTTGATATCTTTTATAATGGGCTAACCAATGCTTCCAGAGATTACCTGCATAGTTATGCTGGTTGTGTTTTCAGGGAAAGAACTGTTGATCAAGCTGAATTGCTATTGAATAATATGTTGAGTAATGAAAATGAGTGTACACTTCCTGAACCAACTCCTAAGCCAACTCCGAAGAAAAGGGGTATTCTATTTCTCAGTCCTGAAGATATGCAAGAGGCAAAGAAATCTATGAAAGAAAAATGTATTAAAGATGAAGATGTTAAGAATTTACCACCTATTGAAGAAATACATGGTCTTGATAACCCGACAGGGGTAGTAAAGGTAAATTCTCTCTATAGATTTGATGAAGGTGATATTCCTCGTTATAAGTCTGCTAGCCAATGCTTAGATGAGTTTGTTAATTTTATTGTTAAACAAGAAAACTTCAATGCTTATGTTGGTAGAAAATTGAAACGCAATACTGATATGCTTGAACACTTGAGTGATTATATGTCTAGAGTTAAAGGTGAACTTAAACTTATTAGTAAACATGCTTCTATGGTTACCACTCAAGTAGAACAAGTACTTAAGGCTCAGAATGATTTTCTCAATGAATTAAATAATAAGAAAAATGATAATGATGTTAGAGTTATGACTAGAGGGGGTAAAATGACTCAGGAACCTTTGTATCCTGAGGGCCACCCTAAGAGAATTGAGAAAGATTCTCATAGAACTACTATTGATGCACCCAGTTATTCTAAGAAGAAGAAGAAGAAAAATGATAGGACTTTGCATGCTTCTAGTGAACATGTGGTTGGCACATCTGAGAATCCAAATGATATTTCTATTTCTGATGCTGAAACACAATCTGGTAATGAACATGAACCTAGTGATGATGTTAATGATGATGTTCATGTTGATGCTCAACCTAGCAATGACAAAGATGTAGAGATTGAACCTGCTGTTGATCTTGATAACCCACAATCAAAGAATCAACGTTATGATAAGAGAGACTTTGTAGCTAGGAAGCACGGTAACGAAAGAGAACCATGGGTTCAGAAACCCATGCCTTGTCCTCCTAAACCGTCCAACAAAAAGGATGATGAGTTTTTTAAGCGCTTTGCTGAAATGATTAGACCTATCTTTTTGCGTATGCGTTTGACTGATATGCTTAAAATGAATCATTATGCTAAGTACATGAAAGATATTGTTACTAATAAAAGAAAGATACGGAAATTGAAATTTCCACCATGCTAGCTAATTACACTTTTAAGGGTGGAATACCAAAGAAACTTGGAGATCCAGGAGTACCAACTATACCATGCTCCATTAAAAGAAACTATGTTAAAACTGCTTTATGTGATCTTGGAGCCGGTGTTAGTGTTATGCCTCTCTCTTTATATCGTAGACTTGATTTGAATAAGTTGACACCCACTGAAATATCTTTGCAAATGGCTGATAAATCAACTGCTATACCTGTCGGTATTTGTGAGGATGTGCCTGTTGTGGTTGCAAACGTTACTATTTTAACGAACTTTGTTATTCTTGATATTCCCGAGGACTATAGTATGTCGATTATCCTTGGTATACCCCTTTTGAATACTGTAAGGGTTGTTATTGATTGCAACAAAGGCAATGTCACTTTTCATGTTAATGGTAATGAGCATACGGTGCACTTTCCAAGGAGACAACCTCAAGTCCATAGTATCAATTCTATTGGAAAATTTTCAACGATTATTATTGGAGGTTTTGAATTTCCTCTTCCTACTGTCAAGAAGAAATATGACATTCTTATTGTTGGGGACATGCATATCCCCGTTGAGGTAACCTAGTGTTATTCAAAATTTCTCCGGTTTCATGCGATTCGGAATGAGTTTGTTAACAAGACTTGATCAACCTTGTTAGTGGATTCCTTTTGATGAGCATGGGATGGATGAAGTTAGAAAGCACAACCTTCTGTGCCCTCTTTTTACTTTCTGTTATTTATCATAAATAAAGTAAAAGTAGTATTTTCTGTCTGCTTTCTAAATTATCCTTGCACTAAAAAAATACCCCGAAAATAAAAGTTCTCCAAATGCCCTGAAAATGAAATATGATTTTTTTCCAAAATATTTAAGAATTGTTGGCACTGAGAACACACCAGGGGGACCGACCATGTGCCCACGAGGGTGCAGGGCGCACCCAACCCCCTGGGCGCGCCCCCTGCCTCGTGGACCCCACATGGGTCCCCTCCACTTATTCTTGCACCCACACACTTCATCTTGCTCCAGAACAAATCATCCACCAGCTCAAACCCGAGTTCTTGCTCATCTTACTGCCATTTTCGATCTCCTTGCTCAAAGCTCCATTCACAAAACTGCTTTGGGGGATTGTTCTTCAGTATGTGACTCCTCCAATGGTCCAATTAGTTTTTGTTCTAGTGCTTTATTTATTGCAAATTTTTGCTACTTAGGTGACCCTATTCTTGAGCTTGCATGCCAAATTTATGTGGTCAAAAGTAGTTTTAATGCATGATATAGCCTCTAGGCACTTGTAGGAGTAGTAGCTATCAATTTTCTTGAGTTTCGTTCACTTTTATTTTGAGTCACTAAAAATTTCAGAAATTTTTCAAAGGAAGAAATATGTTTAGGAAAATGTACCAAGGTGGTCCCTCAAGGAAGCAAGGCCCAAGGCCCGCAATACGCGAGCCAGACAATGAACTACCAAGGGAGGCTCAAGCGCGGCCTTGTGAATGGCCGTTAGAGGATTTCATGATCCAGGCAGGCATCAAGGAAGAATTTGACGCATATGTGTGTAACACTGATCTTGAGAGCTTCGAGGCAGATAAGTGTCGGCAATACCTCTATTTAACTGACTCATTGTGAGAAGGTTTAAATTTACATCCTCGCGCAATGCTCACAATGTCCTATTTGATCTTTATGATAAATCTTATACCATGGAATTAGAAGATTTTAATACTGCTTGTAAACTCCCGCAATGGGGTAGTGCTAGTGAACCTCTCAAATCTGAATTTAAAGAATTTCTTGCTAGTATCACTGTGGGGGAATTTAGAGAAATAACACAAGCTACCATAGGGAGCATTCATTTTCCTTCCATACATTATTTTGTTCTCTTTGTGGGTAGATGCATTAACGGTAAGGATGAGGCATGTCACATGTGTGTTCCTGATCTTAGTGTTCTCAAGAGTGCTGTATTAGGAGATAAACACTACAACTTGGGGGCTATTGTTTCACGTAGGTTGCATCTTAATGGTTTAACTAGAGATTTGTTTGGTGGAATTTATGCAACTCGTGTAGCTAACTTTCTTGGTATACCCATACGTGGGGATGATATTGAGTTGCCTCCTGCTTATCTAGATTATAATGTTATGGTTCGTCATCAGTTTGTTGAGAGGAACGATCAGTTCCTCTAGTACCAACTAATCTTTGACAAATGACACACCATCCACGTTTCTCTCCCTGCTCCCGCTTTCTTTGATTTTCAGACAAAAGGGAGATATGTTATAACCAGGGAGGAGACGAGCGAGTACGAGAGGAGGACGGAGGCAGCTCGCCTCCAAGCTATAGCTCATGAGGCAATTGCCGCTGCATCTCAGTACGACCCCAGCTACAACTTTGATCCATGGGCATAGACCAACTTAGGCCAAAAGCCTAAGCTTG
>NC_053022.1:242407666-242470171 GCF_003073215.2 Triticum urartu | reverse complement strand
GGAGTTGATACGTCTCCGTCGTATCTACTTTTCCAAACACTTTTGCCCTTGTTTTGGACTCTAACTTGTACGATTTGAATGGAACTAACCCGGACTGACGCTGTTTTCAGCAGAATTGCCATGGTGTTGTTTTATGTGCAGAAAACAAATATTCTCGGAATGACCTGAAACTCCACGGAACATCTTAGAAAAAATAATAAAAAATCCGCACCAAAGATGAAGACCAGGGGGCCCACACCCTTCTCACGAGGGTGGAGGCGCCCCCCCTAGGGCGCGCCCCCTACCTCATGGGGCCCCTGGATGCCCTCCGACGCGAACTCCAACTCTATATATCTGCTTTCGGAGAGAAAAAAACAAGAGAGAAGAAATCATTGCATTTTACGATACAGAGCTGCCGCCAAGCCCTAAAACCTCTCGGGAGGGCTGATGTGGAGTCCGTTCGGGGCTCCGGAGAGGGGGATTCATCGCCGTCGTCATCATCAACCATCCTCCATCACCAATTTCATGATGCTCACCGCCGTGCGTGAGTAATTCCATCGTAGGCTTGCTGGACGGTGATGGGTTGGATGAGATTTATCATGTAATCGAGTTAGTTTTGTTAGGGTTTGATCCCTAGTATCCACTATGTTCTGAGATTGATGTTGCTATGACTTTGCTATGCTTAATGCTTGTCACTAGGGCCCGAGTGCCATGATTTCAGATCTGGACCTATTATGTTTCCATGAATATATGTGAGTTCTTGATCCTATCTTGCAAGTCTATAGTCACCTACTATGTGTTATGATCCGGCAACCCCGAAGTGACAATAATCGGGACCACTCCCGGTGATGACCATAGTTTGAGGAGTTCATGTATTCACTGTGTGCTAATGCTTTGTTCCGGTTCTCTATTAAAAGGAGGCCTTAATATCCCTTAGTTTCTAATAGGACCCCGCTGCCACGGGAGGGTAGGACAAAAGATGTCATGCAAGTTCTTTTCCATAAGCACGTATGACTATATACGGAATACATGCCTACATTACATTGATGAATTGGAGCTAGTTCTGTGTCACCCTATGTTATGACTGTTACATGATGAACCGCATCCGGCATAATTATCCATCACTGATTCGGTGCCTACGAGTTTTCCATATACTGGTTTACGCTTATTTACTTTCCCCTGCTACTGTTACAATCACTACAAAATACCAAAAACATTACTTTTGCTGTCTTTACTTTTGTCGCCGCTACCACCACTATCATATTACTTTGCTACTAAACACTTTGCTACAGATACTAAGTTTCCAGGTGTGGCTGAATTGACAACTCAACTGCTAATACTTGAGAATATTCTTTGGCTCCCCTTGTGTCGAATCAATAAATTTGGGTTGAATACTCTACGCTCGAAAGCTGTTGCGGTCCCCTATACTTGTGGGTTATCACTCGTGAAGGCCAAGATTACCAATGCAGTCATTAAACATTTGCATCTATGCAAAGTTGACATGCGCATTGCTCTAGTCCTCCATGAAGCGGAGGAGGTTAAAATCGCCCCCGACAACCACGGGGAGGGAAGCGGCCGAAACCTTCCGGCGAAGCTCCTCAATGAAGGCGGCAGACCTACTATGGTCTGTTGGGCCGCAGACAATGATATCCTCCCACTTGAAGTTAAGGGCCCGGTCAAAAAGCTCCATGCTCACAAAGAACTTTCCCTGGTCCATACTACCCACCTCGAAGGTGGCATCCTTTATGATGGGGAACGTAGCATGCAATTTCAAAAAAATTCCTACGATCAGGTAAGATCTATCTAGGAGATGCATAGCAACGAGAGGGGGAGAGTGTGTCCACATACCCACATAGACCGAAAGCGGAAGCGTTAGTTTAACGTGGTTGATGTAGTAGAACGTCTTCTCGATTCAACCGATCAAGTACCAAATGTACGCCACCTCCGAGTTCTACACACGTTCAGCTCAATGACGTCCCTCAAACTCTTGATCCAACAAAGTGTCGAGGGGGAGTTTCATCATCACGACGGCATGGTGACGGTGATGGTGAAGTCATCCGCGCAGGGCTTCGCCTAAGCACTACGACAGTATGACCGCAGGAGTAAACGGTGGATGGGGCACCGTACACAGCTAAGAACAATTGATGTGCCTTAGAGGTGCCCCTGCCCTCATATATAAAGGAGGGAGAGGGGAGGAGGCCGGCCTAGGGGCGTGCCAAGTGGGGGGAATCCCACTTGGACTCCTAGTCCTATTCGCCCCTCCCCCCTTCCTTCTATCAGAGGAGGAAAGGGGGAAGGACAGGGAGAAGGAAAGGGGGGCCACGCCCCTCCCCTAGTACAATTCGGACTCCCCATGGGGGGGCGCATGCCACCCCCTTGTGGGCTGCCTTGCGTCCCTCCTATGGCACATATCTTCCCCCGGGGGGTTCCGGTAACGCCCCCCCCCCCCCCGTACTCCGATATGTACCCGATACATTCCGAAATACTTCTGGTGTCCGAATACTATCGTCCAATATATTAATCTTTACCTCTCGACCATTTCGAGACTCCTCGTCATGTCCGTGATATCATCCGAGACTCCAAACAATCTACGGTCACCAAAACACATAACTCATAATACAAATCGTCATCGAACGTTAGCGTGCGGACCCTACGGGTTCAAGAACTATGTAGACATGACCGAGACACATCTCCGATCAATAACCAACAGCGGAACCTGGATGCTCATATCAAAACACATAACTCATAATACAAATCGTCATCGAACGTTAAGCGTGCGGACCCTACGGGTTCAAGAACTATGTAGACATGACCGAGACACATCTCCGATCAATAACCAATAGCGGAACCTGGATGCTCATATTGGTTCCTACATATTCTACAAAGATCTTTATCGGTTAAACTGCAATAACAACATACATCATTCCCTTTGTCATCGGTATGTTACTTGCCCGAGATTCGATCGTCGGTATATTGGTAACTAGTTCAATCTCGTTACCGGCAAGTCTATTTACTCGTTCCCTAATGCATCATCACGTAACTAACTCATTAGTCACATTGCTTGCAAGGCTTATCATGATGTGCATTACCAAGATGGCCCAGAGATACCTCTGCGATACTCAGAGTGACAAATCCTAATCTCGATCTATGCCAACCCAACAAACACCTTCGTAGATACCTGTAGAGCATCTTTACAATCACCCGGTTATGTTGTGCCGTTTGATAGCACACACGGGATTCCTCCGGCATTCAGGAGTTGCATAATCTCATAGTCAAAGGAATATGTATAAGTCATGAAGATAGCAACAGCAATAAAACTTAACGATCATTATGCTAATCTAACGGATGGGTCTTGTCCATCACATCATTCTCCAAATGATGTGATCTTGTTCATCAAATGACAACACATGTCTATGGTTAGGAAACTTAACCATCTTTGATTAACGAGCAGGTCTAGTAGAGGCATACTAAGGACACTTTGTTTTATCTATGTATTCACACATGTATCAAGTTTCCGGTTAATACAATTCTAGCATGAATAATAAACATTTATCATTATAAGAGGAAATATAAATAACAACTTTATTATTGCCTCTAGGGCATATTTCCTTCAGTCTCCCATTTGCACTTGAGTCAATAATCTAGATTACATTGTAATGATTCTAACACCCATGGAGTGTTGGTGCTGATCAGGTTTTGCTTGTGGAAGAGGCTTAGTCAACGGGTCTGCAACATTCAGATCTGTCGGCGTCCTGGGAACGGGGGTACCCGGACTTGCCTACCCATGGCCCACGGCGTGGCTCCACCAGCGGTCTGGTGCGGCCCATCATCTGCAGCAACAACTCAAGACCCTTGCGAGGGGCCAAGCCTCGCGAGGCGGACGATGCCAAGACCCCACAGGGGGCAACCTCACTAGGCTGGCTCCTGAGGAGCGGAGATACCTATGCAAGGGGCACCTCGCGAGGTTCACGTGACGTGAGCCATGACGACCAAAGCCAGGCGGGAGCTAGCGGGCGCAGCGTACCAGTTTCCTTTTTGGTGCTAAAGAGGCAGGCGTAGGTGTGGAGTCCCGAGGCATCAGGCAAAGGTTTCCTTATCGGTGCAACGAGACCAACGCCAGGAGGACGGCAGGATGAAGGTCACCGCGGAGACCACAGTGGCGTCACTGAAGGAAATATGCCCTAGAGGCAATAATAAAGTTATAATTTATTTCCTTATATCATGATAAATGTTTATTGTTCATGCTAGAATTGTATTAACCAGAAACACAATGCATGTGTGAATACATAGACAAACAGATTGTCACTAGTATGCCTCTACTTGACTAGCTCGTTGATCAAAGATGGTTATGTTTCCTAATCATAGACATGAGTTGTCATTTGATTAACGGGGTCACGTCATTAGGAGAATGATGTGATTGACATGACCCATTCCGTTAGCTTAGCACCCGATCGTTTAGTATGTTGCTATTGCTTTCTTCATAACTTATACATGTTTCTATGACTATGAGATTATGCAACTCCCGTTTACCGGAGGAACACTTTGTGTGCTACCAAACGTCACGATGTAACTGGGTGATTATAAAGGTGCTCTACAGGTGTCTCCAAAGGTACTTGTTGGGTTGGCGTATTTCAAGATTAGGATTTGTCACTCTGATTGTCGGAGAGGTATCTCTGGGCCCTCTCGGTAATGCACATCACTTAAGCCTTGCAAGCATTGAAACTAATGAGTTAGTTGCGGGATGATGTATTACGGAATGAGTAAAGAGACTTGCCATTAACGAGATTGAACTAGGTATTGAGATACCGACGATCGAATCTCGGGCAAGTAACATACTGATGACAAAGGGAAAAACGTATGTTGTTATGCGGTCTGACCGATAAAAGATCTTCGTAGAATATGTGGGAGCCAATATGAGCATCCAGGTTCCGCTATTGGTTATTGACCGGAGACGTGTCTCGGTCATGTCTACATAGTTCTCGAACCCATAGGGTCCGCACGCTTAACGTTTCGATGATAGTTATATTATGAGTTTATATGTTTTGATGTACCGAAGGTTGTTCGGATTCCCGGATGTGATCACGGACATGACGAGGAGTCTCGAAATGGTCGAGACATGAAGATTGATATATTGGAAGCCTATGTTTGGACATCGGAAGTGTTCCGGGTGAAATCGGGATTTTACCGGAGTACCGGGAGGTTACCGGAACCCCCGGGGGACTAAATGGGCCTTAGTGGGCCTAGGTGGAAGAGAGGAGAGGTGGCTAGGGCTGGGCCCCCCCCCCCAGTCCAAATAGGACAAGGAGAGGGGGGCGCCCCCCTTCCTTCTTCTCCTCCACTCTTTCCCCCTCTCAAGTCCTAATCCAACTAGGAAAGGGGGGAGTCCTACTCCCGGTGGGAGTAGGACTCCTCCTGGCGCGCCTCCTCCCTGGCCGGCCGCACCCCCTTGCTCCTTTATATACGAGGGCAGGGGGCACCCCATGGACACAACAATTGATCGTTTGATCTTTTAGCCATGTGCGGGGCCCCCTCCACCATAGTCCACCTCGATAATACTGTAGCAGTGCTTAGGCAAAGCCCTGCGTTGGTAGAACATCAACATTGTCACCACGTCATCGTGCTGACGAAACTCTCCCTCAACACTCGGCTGGATCGGAGTTCGAGGGACGTCATCGGGCTGAATGTGTGCTGAACTCGAAGGTGTCGTATGTTCGGTACTTGACCGGTCGGATCGTGAAGACGTACGACTACATCAACCGCGTTATGCTAACGCTTCCACTTTCGGTCTGGGAGGGTACATGGACAACACTCTCCCCTCTCATTGCTATGCATCACCATGATCTTGCGTGTGCGTAGGAAATTTTTTGAAATTACTACGTTTCCCAACAGTGGCATCCGAGCCAGGTTTTTATGCGTAGATGTCATATGCACGAGTAGAACACAAGTGAGTTGTGGGTGAGATAAGTCATACTGCTTACCAGCATGTCATACTTTGGTTCGGCGGTATTGTTGGATGAAGCGGCCCGGACTGACATTACACGTACGCTTACACGAGACTGGTTCTACCGACGTGCTTTGCACACAGGTGGCTGGCGGGTGTCAGTTTCTCCAACTTTAGTAGAACCGAGTGTGGCTACGCCCGGTCCTTGCGAAGGTTAAAACAGCACCAACTTGACAAACTATCGTTGTGGTTTTGATGCGTAGGTAAGAACGGTTCTTGCTAAGCCCGTAGCAGCCACGTAAAACTTGCAACAACAATGTAGAGGATGTCTAACTTGTTTTTGCAGGGCATGTTGTGATGTGATATGGTCAAGACATGATGCTAAATTTTATTGTATGAGATGATCATGTTTTGTAACCAAGTTATCGGCAACTGGCAGGAGCCATATGGTTGTCGCTTTATTGTCTGCAATGCAATCGCCCTGTAATGCTTTACTTTATCACTAAGCGGTAGTGATAGTCGTAGAAGCATAAGTTTGGCGAGACGACAACGATGCTAAGATGGAGATCAAGGTGTCGCGCCGGTGACGATGGTGATCATGACGGTGCTTCGGAGATGGAGATCACAAGCACAAGATGATGATGGCCATATCATATCACTTATATTGATTGCATGTGATGTTTATCTTTTATGCATCTTATCTTGCTTTGATTGATGGTAGCATTATAAGATGATCTCTCACTAAATTTCAAGATAAAAAGTGTTCTCCCTGACTATGCACCGTTGCCAAAGTTTGTCGTGCCCAGACACCACGTGATGATCGGGTGTGATAAGCTCTACGTCCATCTACAACGGGTGCAAGCCAGTTTTGCACACGTAGAATACTCAGGTTAAACTTGACGAGCCTAGCATATGCAGATATGGCCTCGGAACACTGAGACCGAAAGGTCGAGCGTGAATCATATAGTAGATATGATCAACATAGTGATGTTCACCATTGAAAACTACTCCATTTCACATGATGATCGGTTATGGTTTAGTTGATTTGGATCACGTGATCACTTAGAAGATTAGAGGGATGTCTTTCTAAGTGGGAGTTCTTAAGTAATATGATTAACTGAACTTAAATTTATCATTAACTTAGTACCTGACAGTATCTTGCTTGTCTATGTTTGAATGTAGATAGATGGCCTGTGCTGTTGTTCCGTTGAATTTTAATGCGTTCCTTGAGAAAGCAAAGTTGAAAGATGATGGTAGCAATTACACGGACTGGGTCCGTAACTTGAGGATTATCCTCATTGCTGCACAGAAGAGTTACGTCCTGGAAGCACCGCTGGGTGTACCACCTGCGCCAGCAACTGCAGACATTGTGAATGCCTGGTAGTCGTGTGTTGATGACTACTCGATAGTTCAATGTGCCATGCTTTATGGCTTAGAACCAGGACTTCAATGACGTTTTGAACGTCACGGAGCATATGAGATGTTCCAGGAGTTGAAGTTAATATTTCAAAAGAATGCCCGGATTGAGAGATATGAAGTCTCCAATAAGTTCTATGGCTGCAAGATGGAGGAGAATAGTTCTGTCAATGAGCATATACTCAAGATGTCTGGGTACTGCAATCACTTGATTCAACTGGGAGTTAATCTTCCAGATGATAGCGTCATTGATAGAATTCTCCAATCACTTCCACCAAGCTACAAGAGCTTCGTGATGAACTATAATATGCAAGGGATGGATAAGACAATTCCCGAGCTCTTCGCAATGCTAAAAGCTGTGGAGGTAGAAATCAAGAAGGAGCATCAAGTGTTGATGGTCAGTAAGACCACCAGTTTCAAGAAGAAGGGCAAAGGGAAGAAGAAGGGGAACTCCAAGAAGAACAGCAAGCAAGTTGCTGCTCAGGAGAAGAAACCCAAATCTGGACCTAAGCCTGAAACAGAGTGGTTCTACTACAAGCAGACTGGTCACTGGAAGCGGAACTGCCCCAAGTATTTGGCGGATAAGAAGGATGGCAAGGTGAACAAAGGTATAGGTGATATACATGTTATTGATGTATACCTTACTAGAGCTCTAAGTAGCACCTAGGTATTTGATACTGGTTCTGTTGCTAATATTTGCGACTCGAAACAGGGACTACGGATTAAGCGAACACTGGCATAGGACGAGGTGATGATGCACGTGGGAAATGGTTCCAAAGTCGATGTGATCTCGGTCGGCACGCTACCTCTACATCTACCTTCGGGATTAGTATTAGACCTAAATAATTGTTATTTGGTGCCAGTGTTGAGCATGAACATTATATCTGGATCTTGTTTGATGCGAGACGGTTATTCATTTAAATCAGAGAATAATGGTTGTTCTATTTATATGAGTAATATCTTTTATGGTCATGCACCCTTGAAGAGTGGTCTATTTTTGATGAATCTCGATAGTCATAATGTTGAAGCCAAAAGATGCAGAGTTGGTAATGATAGTGCAACTTATTTGTGGCACTGCCGTTTAGGTCATATCGGTGTAAAGCGCATGAAGAAACTCCATACTGATGGACTTTTGGAACCACTTGATTATGAATCACTTGGTACTTGCGAACCGTGCCTCATGGGAAAGATGACTAAAACGTTGTTCTCCAGAACTATGGAGAGAGCAACAGATTTGTTGGAAATCATACATACAGATGTATGTGGTCCGATGAATGTTGAGGCTCGTGGAGGATATCGTTATTTTCTCACCTTCACAGATGATTTAAGCAGATATGGGTATATCTACTTAATGAATCATAAGTCTGAAACATTTGAAAAGTTCAAAGAATTTCAGAGTGAAGTTGAAAATCATCGTAACAAGAAAATAAAGTTTCTACGATCTGATCGTGGAGGAGAATATTTGAGTTATGAGTTTGGTCTACATTTGAAACAATGCGGAATAGTTTCACAACTCACGCCACCCGGAACACCATAGCGTAATGGTGTGTCTAAATGTCGTAATCGTACTTCACTAGATATGGTGCGATCTATGATGTCTCCTACAGATTTACCGCTATCATTTTGGGGTTATGCTTTAGAGATAGCCGCATTCACATTAAATAGGGCACCATCGAAATCCGTTGAGATGACGCCTTATGAACTGTGGTTTGGCAAGAAACCAAAGTTGTCGTTTCTGAAAGTTTGGGGCTGCGATGCTTATGTGAAAAAGATTCAACCTGATAAGCTCGAACCCAAATCAGAGAAATGTGTCTTCATAGGATACCCAAAGGAGACTGTTGGGTATACCTTCTATCACAGATCCGAAGGCAAGACATTCGTTGCTAAGAATGGATCCTTTCTAGAGAAGGAGTTTCTCTCGAAAGAAGTGAGTGGGAGGAAAGTAGAACTTGATGAGGTAACTATACCTGCTCCTCTATTGGAAAGTTGTTCATCACAGAAACCGGTTTCTGTGACGCCAACACCAATTAGTGAGGAAGTTAATGATGATGATCATGGAACTTCAGATCAAGTTTCTACTGAACCTCGTAGATCAACAAGGGTAAGATCCGCACCAGAGTGGTACGGTAATCCTGTTCTGGAAGTCATGCTACTAGATCATGATGAACCTACGAACTATGAAGAAGCGATGGTGAGCCCTGATTCCGCAAAATGGCTTGAGGCCATGAAATCTGAGATGGGATCCATGTATGAAAACAAAGTGTGGACTTTGGTTGACTTGCTCGATGATCGGCAAGCAATTGAGAATAAATGGATCTTCAAGAAGAAGACTGACGCTGACAGTAATGTTACTGTCTACAAAGCTCGACTTGTTGCGAAAGGTTTCCGACAAGTTCAAGGGATTGACTACGATGAGACTTTCTCACCCGTAGCGATGCATAAGTCTGTCCGAATCATGTTAGCAACTGCCGCATTTTATGATTATGAAATTCGGCAAATGGATGTCAAAACTGCATTCCTGAATGGATTTCTGGAAGAAGGGTTGTATATGATGCAACCGGAAGGTTTTGTCGATCCAAAGGGAGCTAACAAAGTGTGCAAGCTCCAGTGATCCATTAATGGACTGGTGCAAGCCTCTCGGAGTTGGAATAAATGCTTTGATAGTGTGATCAAAGCATTTGGTTTTGTATACACTTTTGGAGAAGCCTGTATTTACAAAAAGGTGAGTGGGAGCTCTGTAGCATTTCTGATATTATATGTGGATGACATATTACTGATTGGAAATGATATAGAATTTCTGGATAGCATAAAGGGATACTTGAATAAGAGTTTTTCAATGAAAGACCTCGGTGAAGCTGCTTACATATTGGGCATCAAGATCTATAGAGATAGATCAAGACGCTTAATTGGACTTTCACAAACCACATACCTTGACAAAGTTTTGAAGAAGTTCAAAATGGATCAAGCAAAGAAAGGGTTCTTGCCTGTGTTACAAGGTGCGAAGTTGAGTAAGACTCAATGCCCAACCACTGCAGAAGATAGAGAGAAAATGAAAGATGTTCCCTATGCTTCAGCCATAGGCTCTATCATGTATGCAATGTTGTGTACCAGACCTGATGTGTGCCTTGCTATAAGTCTAGTAGGGAGGTACCAAAGTAATCCAGGAGTGGATCACTGGACAGCGGTCAAGAACATCCTATAGTACCTGAAAAGGACTAAGGATATGTTTCTCGTTTATGGAGGTGACAAAGAGCTCATCGTAAATGGTTACGTTGATGCAAGCTTTGACACTGATCCGGAAGATTCTAAATCACAAATCGGATACGTGTTTACATTGAACGGTGGAGCTGTCAGTTGGTGCAGTTCCAAACAAAGTGTCGTGGCGGGATCTACGTGTGAAGCGCAGTACATAGCTGCTTCGGAAGCAGCAAATGAAGGAGTCTAGATGAAGGAGTTCATATCCGATCTAGCTGTCATACTTAGTGCCTTGGTGACAATACTGGAGCAATTGCCTTGGTGAAGGAATCCAGATTTCACAAAAGAACCAAGCACATCAAGAGACGCTTCAATTCTATCCGGGATCTAGTCCAGGTGGGAGACATAGAAATTTGCAAGATACATACGGATCTAAATGTTGCAGACCCGTTGACTAAGCCTCTTCCACGAGCAAAACATGATCAGCACCAAGGCTCCATGGATGTTAGAATCATTACTGTGTAATCTAGATTATTGACTCTAGTGCAAGTGGGAGACTGAAGGAAATATGCCCTAGAGGCAATAATAAAGTTGTTATTTATTTCCTTATATCATGATAAATGTTTATTATTCATGTGTGAATACATAGACAAACAGATTGTCACTAGTATGCCTCTACTTGACTAGCTCGTTGATCAAAGATGGTTATGTTTCCTAACCATAGACATGAGTTGTCATTTGATTAACGGGGTCACATCATTAGGAGAATGATGTGATTGACATGACCCATTCCGTTAGCTTAGCACCCGATCGTTTAGTATGTTGCTATTGCTTTCTTCATAACTTATACATGTTTCTATGACTATGAGATTATGCAACTCCCGTTTACCGGAGGAACACTGTGTGCTACCAAACGTCACGATGTAACTAGGTGATTATAAAGGTGCTCTACAGGTGTCTCCAAAGGTACTTGTTGGGTTGGCGTATTTCAAGATTAAGATTTGTCACTCTGATTGTCGGAGAGGTATCTCTGGGCCCTCTCGGTAATGCACATCACTTAAGCCTTGCAAGCATTGCAACTAATGAGTTAGTTGCGGGATGATGTATTACGGAACGAGTAAAGAGACTTGCCAGTAACGAGATTGAACTAGGTATTGAGATACCGACGATCGAATCTCGGGCAAGTAACATACTGATGACAAAGGGAACAACGTATGTTGTTATGCGGTCTAACCGATAAAAGATCTTCGTAGAATATGTGGGAGCCAATATGAGCATCCAGGTTCCTCTATTGGTTATTGACCGGAGACGTGTCTCGGTCATGTCTACATAGTTCTCGAACCCATAGGGTCCGCACGCTTAACGTTTTGATGATAGTTATATTATGAGTTTATATGTGTTGATGTACCGAAGGTTGTTCGGAGTCCCGGATGTGATCACGGACATGACAAGGAGTCTCAAAATGGTCGAGACATGAAGATTGATATATTGGAAGCCTATGTTTGGACACCAGAAGTGTTCCGGGTGAAATCGGGATTTTACCGGAGTACCGGGAGGTTACCGGAACCCCCGGGGACTAAATGAGCCTTAGTGGGCCTAGGTGGAAGAGAGGAGAGGCGGCTAGGGCTGGTCCGCGCGCCCCTCCCCCCCCCCAGTGCGAATAGGACAAGGAGAGGGGGGCGGCGCCCCCCCTTCCTTCTTCTCCTCCACTCTTTCCCCCTCCCAACTCCTAATCCAACTAGGAAAGGGGGGAGTCCTACTCCCGGTGGGAGTAGGACTCCTCCTGGCGCGCCTCCTCCCTGGCCGGACGCACCCCCCTTGGTCCTTTATATACGGGGGCAGGGGGCACCCCATGGACACAACAATTGATCGTTTGATCTTTTAGCCGTGTGCGGTGCCCCCTCCACCATAGTCCACCTCGATAATACTGTACCAGTGCTTAGGCGAAGCCCTGCATCGGTAGAACATCAACATCGTCACCACGCCGTCTTGCTGACGAAACTCTCCCTCAACACTCGGCTGGATCGGAGTTTGAGGGATGTCATCGGGTTGAACGTGTGCTGAACTCGGAGGTGCCGTACGTTCGGTACTTGATCGGTCAGATCGTGAAGACGTACGACTACATCAACCGCGTTGTGCTATCGCTTCCGCTTTCAGTCTACGAGGGTACGTGGACAACACTCTCCCCTCTCATTGCTATGCATCACCATGATCTTGCGTGTGCGTAGGAAATTTTTGAAATTACTACGTTTCCCAACAGTCACCACCAGAGTCTTTGGCAGGCGAAGACCCCCTTTTGTCAGGATAGCTTGTACTGGTTGTCCCCCTTCAAACTTTGTCGTTGTTGGATCCCTTCCCGCCTAACATTTGGGATGAGGACCAGGGCCTCTATAAATGGGGCTAGCCACCACCGTAGCAAAGGACAGATCATTCAGACCATCCTCACACACACCAGCTCATCGAGCTCAAGAACACCTCTCCTCAGGAGACAGTTCATCCATTGTACTAGCTCATCCTCAGCCCTCGAGGCAATCCACCACCAGCACACTGGAGTAGGGTATTACACCACAACGGTGGCCCGAACCAGTATAAACCTCTGTGCCCCGTGTTCCTTGGGTTCGTCAAGCTCAACCTTGAGATCGTCAAGCGGGCGAGCTAGGGAGGGGGAGAGATTACTTCGTGCGCGCCCTAGTGTTCGAACCTCAAGGGTTAGCCAGAACCCAGAATCCGACATTTGGCGCGCCAGGTAGTGGGGCGCTGAAGCCCCTCTCCCGCCGGCGCCCCGCGGTTCCGATGTCTGATGATCCGAGGACTCACGCCGACCATTGGGTTGCTTGGCCCATCCGGGCGGTGTCGTCCGACCAAGAAAACCTCAACTCTGCACTCCAAGCGGCCTGCGTTCCGTCGAACACCACCAAACACGGGCGGCGCGGACCGGCGCCCCCGCCCTCGCACAACGGCTCGCGCGGGCCACCGCGAGATCCTCAGGCTACGCCGCGGCAACGGCACCAGATACCCGACGGGAACAGGCAAACATGTGAGCTGCCCTTGTCGTGGCGCGGGAGCTGCTGTAGTTCCGGCTGGCGGAGAGCGGCCGCGACACGCTGCTGGAGCGTATCGCTGAGCTGTTGGATACTGCATCCAGGGGTATGCCGCCTTTCTGCTCCCCGCCTACACCTCAAGTTGTGGCCATATTGCACGGCGGGCCCCGTCGCGCTCGCGTGCTCCCCGGTGCACCAGAAGGGTTCAAAGGCATTAGTACGGCCGACGGCGTTGTTCATCCAGTCGCACCTGCGCCACCCTACAACCATCAGGGGGTGCGCAGGGCCCGGCGGCGCAAGGCGCAGGGCACCTAGGCGAGGGTTCCGGAGCGGCAACTTCGGAAGCCTATATGCCCCGCGTGGTGGGCCGGGAGTACACACCGGAGGATGGCCCCTGCTCGTTTCCCGAGCCGGGTGATACGTCTCCAACGTATCTATAATTTTTGATTATTCCATGCTATTATATATTCTGTTTTGGATGTTTAATGGGCTTATTTATACACTTTTATATTATTTTTGGGACTAACCTATTAACCGGAGGCCCAGCCAAAATTGTTGTTTTTTTGCCTATTTCAGTGTTTTGCAGAAAAAGAATATCAAACGGAGTCCAAACGGAGTCAAACCTTCGGGAGCGTGATTTTTTGAACAAACGTGATTCAGATGACTTGGAGTGCACGTCAAGCAATCAACAAGGAGGCCACGAGGCAGGGGGCGCGCCTACCCCCCTGGGCGTGCCCTCCACCCTCATTGGCCCCTCGTGGCTCCACCGACCTACTTCTTTCTCCTATATATGTCCACATACCCCGAAAACATCCAGGAGCACCACGAAACCCTATTTGTACCACCGCAACCTTCTGTACACGTGAGATCCCATCTTGGGGACTTTTTCGGCGCTCCGCCGGAGGGGGCATTGATCACGGAGGGCATCTACATCAACACCATAGCCCCTCCGATGATGTGTGAGTATTTTACCTCAGACCTTCGGCTCCATAGTTATTAGCTAGATGGCTTCTTCTCTCTCTTTGGATCTCAATACAAAGTTCTCCTCGATCTTCTTGGAGATCTATTCGATGTAATCTTCTTTTGCGGGTGTTTGTGGAGATCCGATGAATTGTGGGTTTATGATCAAGACTATCTATGAACAATATTTGAATCTTCTCTGCATTCTTTTATGTATGATTGGTTATCTTTGCAAGTCTCTTCGAATTATCAGTTTGGTTTGTCCAACTAGATTGATCTTTCCTGCAATGGGAGAAGTGCTTAGCTTTGGGTTCAATCTTGCAGTGCTCGATCCCAGTGACAGTAGGGGAAACGACACGTATTGTATTGTCACCATTGAGGATAAAAAGATGGGGTTTATATCATATTGCATGAGTTTATCCCTCTACATCATGTCATCTTGCTTAAAGTGTTACTCCATTTGTATGAACTTAATACTCTAGATGCATGATGGATAGCGATCGATGTGTGGAGTAATAGTAGTAGATGCAGGCAGTAGTCGGTCTACTTGTCACGGACGTGATGCCTATATACATGATCATACCTAGATATTCTCATAATTATTCACTTTTCTATCAATTGCTCGACAGTAATTTTTTCACCCACCGTAATACTTATGCTATCTTGAGAGAAGCTACTAGTGAAACCTATGGCCCCAGGGTCTATTCTCCATCATACAAGTTTCCAATCTATTTTATTTTGCAATCTTTAGTTTCAATCTATATCATAAAAATACCAAAAATATTTATCTTATTATTATTATCTCTATCAGATCTCACTCTTGCAAGTGGCCGTGAAGGTATTGACAACCCCTTTATCGCGTTGGTTGTGAGGTTCTTATTTGCTTGTGTAGGTACGAGGTGACTCGCGCGTGGCCTCCTACTGGATTGATACCTTGGTTTTCAAGTTTTGGGTAAAGATTTGATGGATTATGGAACAAGGAGTGGCAAGAGCCTAATCTTGGGGATGCCCAAGGCACCCCAAGGTAAATACAAGGACACCAAAAAGCCTAAGCTTGGGGATGCCCCGGAAGGCATCCCCTCTTTTGTCTTAGTTCATCGGTAACTTTACTTAGAGCTATATTTTTATTCACCACATGATATGTGTTTTGCTTCGAGCGTCTTGTATGACTTGAGTCTTTGCTTTTTAGTTTAACACAATCATCCTTGCTGTACACAGCTTTTGAGAGAGACACACATGAGTCCGAATTTATTAGAATACTCTATGTGCTTCACTTATATCTTTTGAGCTATATAGTTTTTGCTCTAGTGCTTCACTTATATCTTTTAGAGCATGGTGGTGGTTTTATTTTATAGAAATTATTGATCTCTCATGCTTCGCTTATATTATTTTGAGAGTCCTTTAGAACAGCGTGGTAATTTTCTTTTAGGAATAATAAAAACATTCATATAAGTGCATTGAATACTATGAGAAGTTTGATACTTGATAATTGTTTTGAGATATGGAGATGGTGATATTAGAGTCATGCTAGTTGAGTAGTTGTGAATTTGATAAATACTTGTGTTGAAGTTTGTGATTCCCGTAGCATGCACGTATGGTGAACCGTTATGTGATGAAGTCGGAGCATGATTTATTTATTGATTGCCTTCCTTATGAGTGGCGGTCGGGGAAGAACGATGGTCTTTTCCTACCAATCTATCCCCCTAGGAGCATGCGCGTAGTACTTTGTTTCAATAACTAATAGACTTTTGCAATAAGTATGTGAGTTCTTTATGACTAATGTTGAGTCCATGGATTATACGCACCCTCGCCCTTACACATTTGCTAGCCTCTCTATTACCGCGCACTTTTCGCCGGTATCATACACCCACCATATACCGTCCTCAAAACAGCCACCATACCTACCTATTATGGCATTTCCATAGCCATTCCGAGAAATATTTCCATGCAACTTTCCACTGTTCCGTTTGTTATGACACGCTTCATCATTGTCATATTGCCATGCATGATCATGTAGTTGACATCGTATTTGTGGCAAAGCCACCTTTCATAATTTTTTCATACATGTCACTCTTGATTCATAGCATATCTCGGTACACCGCCGGAGGCATTCACATAGAGTCATATTTTGTTCTAAGTATTGAGTTGTAATTCTTGAGTTGTAAGTAAAAAGAAGTGTGATGATCATCATTATTAGAGCATTGTCCTAGTGAGGAAAGGGTCATGGAGACTATGATTCCCCCACAAGTCGGGATGAGACTCCAGACGGAAAATAAAAAAAGAGAGAGAAAAGAGGCCAAAAGAAAAAAAGGAAAGAAGGCCCAAATAAAAAATGAGAGAAAATGAGAGAAGGGACAATGTTACTATCCTTTTTCCACACTTGTGCTTCAAAGTAGCACCATGATCTTCATGATAGAGAGTCTCCTATGTTGTGACTTCCATAAACTAGTGGGAATTTTACATTATAGAACTTGGCTTGTATTTTCCCATGATGGGCTTCCTCAAATTACCCTAGGTCTTCGTGAGCAAGAAAGTTGGATGCACACCCACTTAGTTTCTTTTGTTGAGCTTTCATACACTTATAGCTCTAATGCATCCATTGCATGGCAATCCCTCACTCACATTGATATCTATTGATGGGCATCTCCATGGCCCGTTGATACGCCTAGTTGATGTGAGACTATCTTCTCCTTTTTGTCTTCTCCACAACCACCATTCTATTCCACCCATAGTGCTATGTCCATGGCTCACGCTCATGTATTGCGTGAAAGTTGAAAAAGTTTGGGAACATCAAAAGTATGAAACAATTGCTTGGCTTGTCATCGGGGTTGTGCATGATTTAATATTTTGTGTGATGAAGATAGAGCATGGCCAGACTATATGATTTTGTAGGGATAACTTTCTTTGGCCATATTATTTTGAGAAGACATGATTGCTTAGTTAGTATGCTTGAAGTATAATTATTTTTATGTCAATATTAATCTTTTATCTTGAATCTTTTGGATCTGAACATTCATGCCACAATAAACAAAAATTACATTGAAAATAATAAAATATGTTAGGAATCATTCCGCATCAAAAATTCTGTTTTTATCATTTACCTACTCGAGGACGAGCAGGAATTATGCTTGGGGATGCTTGATACGTCTCTAACGTATCTATAATTTTTGATTGTTCCATGCTATTATATATTCTGTTTTGAATGTTTAATGGGCTTATTTATACACTTTTATATTATTTTGGGGGCTAACCTATTAACCAGAGGCCAAGCCTAAATTGTTGTATTTTTGCCTATTTCAGTGTTTTGCACAAAAAGAATATCAAACGGAGTCCAAACGGAATGAAACCTTCGAGAGCGTGATTTTTGGAACAAACGTGATCCAGAGGCCTTGGAGTGGACGTCAAGCAATCAACGAGGAGGCCACGAGGCAGGGGGCGCACCTACCCCCCCTGGGCGCGCCCTCCACCCTCGTGGGCCCCTCGTGGCTCCACCGACCTACTTCCTCCTCCTATATATACCTACGTATCCTGAAAACATCAGAGGGCACCATGAAAACCTAATTCCACCGCCGCAACCTTCTGTACCTGTGAGATCCCATCTTGGGGGCTTTTCTGGCGCTCTGCCGAAGGGGGCATTGATCACGGAGGGCTTCTACATCAACACCATAGCCCATTCGATGATGTGTGAGTAGTTTACCTCAGACCTTCGGGTCCATAGTTATTAGCTAGATGGCTTTTCTCTCTCTTTGGATCTCAATACAAAGTTCTCCTCGATCTTCTTGGAGATCTATTCGATGTAATCTTCTTTTGCGGTGTGTTTGTCGAGATCCGATGAATTGTGGGTTTATGATCAAGACTATCTATGAAAAATATTTGAATCTTCTCGGAATTCTTTTATGTATGATTGGTTATCTTTGCAAGTCTCTTTGAATTATCAGTTTGGTTTGGCCTATTAGATTGGTCTTTCTTGCAATGGGAGAAGTGCTTAGCTTTGGGTTCAATCTTGAGGTCCTTGATCCTAGTGACAGTAGGGGAAACGACACGTATTATATTGTTGCCATCGAGGATGAAAAGAAGTGGTTTATATCATATTGCATGAGTTTATCCCTCTACATCATGTCATCTTGCTTAAAGCGTTACTCCGTTCTTATGAACTTAATATTCTAGATGCATGCTGGATAGCGGTCGATGTGTGGAGTAATAGTAGTAGATGCAGGCAGGAAACGGTCTACTTTTCACGGACGTGATTCCTATATACATGATCATACCTAGATATTCTCATAATTATTCGCTTTTCTATCAATTGCTCGACGCTAATTTGTTCAGCTACAGTAATACTTATGCTATCTTGAGAGAAGCCACTAGTGAAACCTATGGCCCCCGGGTCTATTCTCCATCATACAAGTTTCCAATCTATTTTATTTTGCAATCTTTACTTTCAATCTATATCATAAAAATACCAAAAATATTTATCGTATTATTATTATCTCTATCAGATCTCACTCTTGCGAGTGGCCATGAAGGGATTGACAACCCCTTTATCGCGTTGGTTGCGAGGTTCTTATTTGTTT
This sequence comes from Triticum urartu, assembly GCF_003073215.2. NCBI lineage: Eukaryota > Viridiplantae > Streptophyta > Magnoliopsida > Poales > Poaceae > Triticum > Triticum urartu. The sequence continues at coordinate 242,451,068 of NC_053022.1, read as the reverse complement.
GTGTACATACGAGGTGACTCACGCATGGTCTCCTACTGGATTGATACATTGGTTCTCAAAAACTGAGGGAAATACTTACCTACTTTGCTGCATCACCCTTTCCTCTTCAAGGGAAAACCAACGCATTCTCAAGAGGTAGCACCGGGCTGGGAAGATGAGATGCTAGAAGTTGAGGCCTTCCACAAGCCTCCCAGGAGCCTCACCGACCCCACCAACGACAATAATCATAGGGTACCACTAATATGTCGGGAGCAGGCTTACGCTAACCATGGGTCGCAGGTGGACCAGGCCACAGTGGCGGATGGGGACCCCAGGGCGGCAACCCCACTCCAACCGGGGGTAGCGCACTGGGGGCTGCACGGGAGGGGTCTGGAGCTAGGCCCTTCCCCGTGCCGCATGGAGCAAGGCGCTTCCCGGAGGTAGGTCCTCTCCCGAGGTGGCGTTGGCGAGCCCTTCCCCCCGGCAGAGGGCCCGTGGTTGCCGAGGGCGCCTCTAGCATCGCCCTTGCCCCTTGGCACCGTCCTGGCTTCTGGACGCCCCAACGGTGGTCGGGGGTGGTGCAGGGCGGGGCCCTCGTCTGGCGATATGAAGCAAGCCTCACGCCTGTGAAGGTCTCCGTCCGTGACACTCTCACATAATAATGAGTGGGTATGTGCACGCCCCGGAGTCTCCGGAAAGCCGCCCTCGGGCCTCAGGGAGTCCCGCCCACGTCCTAGTGGAAGCACCATGCTACGCGCTGGCCGTCGACACTGTCCCAATGACTATGCTCACAGCCAGTGAAAGCACTTAGCTCCGCGTTGGTGAGAAGACAAGAAGACTAGCTAGGTGCCGGACGCGGCCATTTGATTTTATTTCCCCTGTTTTCTGTAGCTCGATTCGCCGCTCCCCTTTTTTTGGATTGAACTCAGAGTCTTTTCTGCCTTCAAGCATGGGGGGGTTCTTCTCTTATTGAGTCGATTTCTTGTGTTTCGGTTGCGTGCTTTGTTCCGAGGCTCGCGCCTGCCAGTCCTCCCCCTTGCGAGCGCCTCGCGATCGGGGGTTGGGCGTGGTGTGAGCACAACAGTCGTGCTGGGGCAAACCTGGGTGGTCACAGGCCGCCGCCGCGCGCACGACTTGCCATAGTCTGGCATCTGCTCCTCGCGAGGCTCTCGCGGGCGAGACGGCAGGCCCCTCGGGAGGTCAAAACCTCCCAAGCCCAGAAGGAGCTCCTGTCGGGAGAAGGGTGTAACACCCACGATGCGGCTATATCTCCCACGTTTTGGGGCACGACTTAGAGGCATAACCGCATGGTAGGCATGTCGCAAGAGGGGTAATCTTTACACATCCCATGTACTGAATAAGAATGGGATAAAGAGTTGGCTTACAATCGCCACTTCATACAATACATAAAAATAGCATTACATCATCCAGAATACAATCAAGGTCTGACTACGGAACCAAATAAAGAAAGACAACCCCAAATGCTAGATACCCGATCGTCCCGACTGGGCTCCACTACTGATCAAGAGGAAACGAAACACCACAACGAAAAGGTCTTCATTGAGCTCCCGCTTGAGCTCGGTTGTGTCACCTGCACTGGTAACATCAGCACCTGCAACTGTTTGGAAGTATCTGTGAGTCACGAGGACTCAACAATCTCACACCCGCGAGATCAAGACTATTTAAGCTTATGGGTAGGAAAGGTGTAGTGAGGTGGAGCTGCAGCAAACACTAAGCATATATGGTGACTAACTTACACAAATGAGAGCGAGAAGAGAAGCAAAGCACGGTCGATAAACTATCATGATCAAGAAGTGATCCTGAAACTACTTATGTTCAAGCATAACACGAGACCGTGTTCTCTTCCCGGACTCCGCCGAAAAGAGACCATCACAGCTACACACGCGGTTGATGCATTTTAATTAAATTAAGTGTCAAGTTCTCTACAATCGGATATTAACAAATTCTCATCTGCCCATAACTACAGGCATGGCTTTCGAAAGTTCAAAACCCTGCAGGGGTGTCCCAACTTAGCCCATCTCAAGCTCTCACGGTCAACAAAGGATATTCCTTCTCCCAGGACGACCCGATCAGACTTGGAATCCCGGTTACAAGACATTTTAACAATGGTAAAACAAGACCAGCAAGACCGCCCGATGCGCCGACATCCTGATAGGAACTGCACATATCTCGTTCTTAGGGCAACACCGGATGAGCGCTCCTTACAACTAAAACCAGCCCTCAAGTTTCCCCAAGGTGGCGCTGCAAAGGACTCTAGTTCAGACCAACACTTAGACAAGCACTGGCCCGGGGAGGCTTAAAATAAAGATGACCCTTGGGTTGGCCGACCCAAGGGAAGGGTAATAGGTTGTTAGGCAAATGTAAAACCAAGGTTGGGCCTTGCTGGAGGAGTTTTATTCAAAGCGAACTGTCAAGGGGTTGCCATAACACCCAACCACGTTAGGAACGCAAAATCAAGGAACATAACACCGGTATGACGGAAACTAGGGCGGCAAGAGTGGAACAAAACACCAAGCAAAAGGCCGAGCCTTCCACCCTTTAAAAGGTATATAGATGCATTAATTAAATAAGAGATATTGTGATATCCCAACATATCCATGTTCCAACATGGAACAAACTTCATCTTCACCTACAACTAGCAACGCTATCAGAGGGGCTGAGCAAAGCGGTAACATAGCCAAACAACGGTTTGCTAGGAAAGGTGGGTTAGAGGCTTGACATGGCAACATGGGAGGCATGATATAGCAAGTGGTAGGTATCGCAGCATAGCAATAGAGCGAACAACTGGCAAGCAAAGATAGAAGTGATTTCAAGGGTATGGTCATCTTGCCTGAAATCCCGCAAGGAAGAAGAACGAGTCCATGAAGGAGAAAAATGGACGTAGTCGAACAGATCCTCACAAACGTGACGTTATCGGAACCAACCCGAAGAAGCAACACCGGAAAGAAGCAAACAACATAGTAAACAACCTTCACATAAGCATGGCATGATGCACAACCAAGTATGATGCATGACCGGTTTAATGAAGCATGGCATGGCAAAGTGCACAAACAATCCTACAAATTAAGTGGAGCTCAATATGCAACTCCGTTGCATATTGACGAAACACCACGTGACTTATTTAGTTCACTCTCGTTTATGTACTCAACAATATTAAATGTTTATTAACATGGCAAGGGGTGAAGCACAACAAAACTACCTATCTAGGCAAGTTTAAATGAGGCCGGAACAACAAGCAACAAGTCCGGAACATCCTCATGTGCATATTTTTGGTTATGGTACTGCTCTGCCCTAAACCATATTTTAGAGCTATTAAACATGCAAAGTAAGGTCACCATGTTACTCTATGCATTTTCTACCCCATTTACATATAAAGTTTGCTAAGTTTGGAGTTACGGTTATTAAGTTATGAAATCAATCATTTTAGCATGTTATTAAAGCAAATTAAAGGAAACGTCATTTTAAGCATTTTTAACATAGATGAAAGTTGGATATTATAAAACTAGACAAGATTCTAAGCATTTTTCATATAAGGTTTGTTCAATTTGGATGCATGATTTGAGAGTTATGTTATGCATGAACTAGGAGGACTTTTCTGCAAAACTATAAAACACTGGATAAAAGATAAATTCGCAGATCTGTAAAAAAACATATATGGGCCGAAACAGAGGCTGGCCCAACAGTGGAAGGGAAAAAAAGAGGGGTGCTGGATCTGGCCTCACCATGGGCATTGGCCCGTTGGTGGAGCTGGGCTGGAACGCAGAGGTGGGCCCATGCGCGGCTGCAAGGCCGGCTGGATCGAAGGAGGCTGGGCTTTGTGATCTGGCACGGGAGGCCGCTCGACGAAGCGGGTCGCGGTCAGCCCACGCGTGCGAGCGCTCGTCCTGGACGAAGCAGAGGAACGCAGCAGCAGGGCGAACTCTGGCGGTCGAGGAGAAGGTGACCGGCAGCGCTCGGGACCGGCGGGAGATGGCAAAGGCAAGGGGGATCTGACCGGATCCAAGGCGGAGCGACCGGAACAGGGCAATGGTGGACTTGGAGCTCCAGGCATCGACGTACATTATGGCTTGGTGCAGTTCGGGCGCAGAGGAGCGGCGGTGCTGGTAGCCTACTCCGGTGAGCGGCAGGATGGAGAGGGGTCGGCACGGGAGCTCGATGGCGTCCGGATCCAAGCGCGAGAGGTATACGGTTCCGTAACTCCCGTTTCCTGCCGGATCAAAGCAGAGGCAGCGGGGTGGCGGACATGGCACCAACGCGGGCGATGGCGAGGAGTTCCAAGGGCGGCAGCGTTGTTCGGTTCCTGTGAGAGGGAGAGATGTGAGAGGAGGGAGTAGAGGCAGGGAAGGAGAAGGAAAGAGCAGGGGAGGAGCGGCGACGGGGTCGGCCTGCAGGTCACTGGTGGCGCGCTCGGGCTCAAATGCGACGAGGATGAGGTAGGGAGCAGGGGGGGCTCAGGTTGGTGTGGTGGTGAAAGCGAGGAGGGTTTTTTTGGATCGGGGATGAACCCGAGGAGGAAGAGACAGGAGGAGTGGCGGCGGCTTGGGGTGGATGGGACAAGTGCCCTAAGTTTTAGGGTTTGGTCTAAAATTAGACTAGGGGTGGACTATATATATGGAAAAGAGGGGAGTTGGACCATCCGATCGAAATCAGACGGATGAGATAAAATGCTAGGGAAGTCCAAACAAATCATCACAGATGTTTTAGGGATGTTTGGGGATGATCCGAATCCAACGGTGACGACTGCCCGGGTCGGGTCCAGGACAGCTTTCGGATGCGCGCGTGAGGAGGGCCGCGGGCTGACGAGAGAGCTTAGGTTGCCTAGCGGTAGGTAGTGGACTGTGTAGACGGTCTAGAGAGGAAAGAGAGGGAAAGCCCGGCAACAGTTTTCGGAGACCGAAAACGTCCAACGTTTGACCGACTATATTGCCGCTATAGTTATCCATTGGGGCACCAAACGAACTCCGAATGCGATGAAACTTGGCAGGCGGCCTACCTACAACATAACAACACAGCATGCCAACTATCATCCCATTTCGAGAACATTTTCCGGCCACTTAAAAATAATATTTCGGTCGTGCCATGGGCGCGTGCAAGTGTGACTGTGCTCAAAACGGACAACAGACGGAACTGGAGAAACCCGGACAGATGCAAGTTTTGAAAACATGATGATGCAATGCACATGATGACATGATAAAATGCAACACGCAAGCGAATGACATGGCAACGACGGCGAATAACTGGAAGACACATGGCGCATCGGTCTCGGGGCATCACAACACTCCAACACTACGAGAGGATCTCGTCCCGAGATCTAGGATGGCACAAATGGAAGAGGAAGAGGAAGAGGTAAAAACTAAGTTGCTTCTTTGGCAAACGAGTGAAACCATGAACCTTGAGAGGTTGAACCATTTGAGAAAACAAAACAACGGAGATGATCGAAATTGAAAACACTCTGTTAGAAAAGAGGAACAAGGAACCTTACTAGACCCTTGTAGGTTGAAAGACATAAGAAAAGTGTTACAATGGACAATAGGTACATCCAAGCACTCCGATTAAAACGAGATGTACAAGGAATGATAAGGATCAATTACGACAACACTCCGGTTGGAGAAAGAAGGTAAGGAATATGAGCTTGGCAAAATGAAAGCACTTGGATGCGACTCTGGTTAGAAGAGGAATGATAGACACAACACTCCGGTTAAAACGGGATAGAAAACGAAAAAGAATGATATAGTTTGGGCAGCACTCCGACTGTAAATGGAAGGGATTGAACATGAATTTGACAAGATGAGAGGATACTTGACAAAAACAACAACACACTGCCTCCGGAACTATTGAAAGAATGGCACAAGGGGTAAGAAAGGTTTCATACAGCACTCCGGTTGAGAAGGGAGGCAAAACTTGATAAGATGAGAGAACTTGAATGAAATCACGACACTCTGGTCGAATGGATAAGCAAAAGGAAAGAACATGATCTTTGACAACAAATGGGATGATGGGTTGAAGAGTGCAACATCACAATGCCTCCGGAAGAAATGAAAGAAATGAATTTACTGAATGGAGGAAAACAAGATCTTAAAAGAGCACGCTTACACGAGATGCTAGAACAGAGTTGTTGGATTATCAGCAACGAAAGGATAAGCTTGTTGTGGCCTTATGGAAAACATCTCAAAACTATGAGGTGAAATTATGCCACTAACGGAAACAATAGATTGGATTGATATGAACAAGGAGACGAGAAACTTATTTCACCGGGAGGATAAATGAAGGACTTGGGTCATTTATAAGCACCATAAATAGCAACAATTCTTAGGGAAGGCTTGTAACACCCCAGATGTAACTTTCCCAAGTTGTACTCCAACTCTTGCCATTTCCGGCGCTAAGTTATATTTATTTCCTCGGGTTTGGGTTTTTTCTCCGTGTGTTGTTGTCGTTGTCATGCTTCTCATATCATGTCATCATGTGCATTGCATTTGCATACGTGTTCGTCTCATGCATTCGAGCATTTTCCCCGTTGTCCGTTTTGCATTCCGACACTTCGTTCTCCTCCGATGGCCATTTCTAGCTTTCTTTCGTGTGTGGGGATTAAACATTTCTGGATTGGACCGAGACTTGCCAAGCGGCCTTGGTATACTACCGGTAGACCGCCTGTCAAGTTTCGTATCATTTGGACTTCGTTTGATACTCCAACGGTTAACCGAGGGACCGAAAAGGCCTCGTGTGTGTTGCAGCCCAACACCCCTCCAATTTGGCCCAAAACCCACCTAACTCTGCTCCATCATCTAGAGCGTTCGATCACGATCGCATGGCCGAAAACCGCACCTCATTTGCACTCTCCTAGCTCCCTCTATGCCTATATATAGACCCCCTCCTTCAAATTCACGGTTCCACTCTCCCCCCTAACCCTAGATCCATCCACCGCCGCCGCCCGCGCCCACTAGCGCGCTGCCACGTGGCGGCTCTCGCCCGCGCCGTCGCCGAGGCCCGCCGGCCCGAAGCCGGCCCCCTCCCCGCTCCAACCGGGCCGCGCCCGCCTCCTCGCGCGCGCCGCCGCCTCGCGCCGCGCTCCGCCGCCGCCACCGCCGCCTCGCCTGGCCGCTGCCTCCGCCGCCTCGCCCCACCGCCTCCCGCCGTCAACGCCGGCTCTGGCGAGCTCCTTCCCGCCGGCATACAGTGCTTGGGCCGCCTCGATTTCCGTGCGCGATATCTAGATCCAAAAAAACCCTAGGTCAAATTTTCGTCTAAGTCCCAGATTTTTCAGTTCAAGTGCTCATGTTCGCGGCTCCGTAACTTTGCATCCGTAGCTCCAATTCATGCATATAGCATATCAAAATGTTCATCTCAGAGAGTACATCATTTCATTCCATTGCATCATTTTCATTTGAGCTCATATTGATGCCCGAAATGCTGTTAGAAGAGGGCTACTTGAGATTATTGTCAGATCTGCTACTCCGTTTAGCACTTTTGTCATTTTTGCCATGATTATTGTGTGCATGCTATGCCCGTGAGTTCTACATATGTTTTGTTAAGGGTTTTGTCATCTTTCTAGAGGTGCAACCCATGTATTTTTGTGATGTGTGTGGTGACTTGTGCAAGCTTGCAAAGTGGTGCACTTGCTAATTCTGTTTTCAGGGACTTAGCAATTTCACTAAGTCCTGGAGCTGTTTATCTCATGATGCCATATGTTCTTATTGTTTCCTAGTGATCCGTGCCTCTTTTGAGGATGATCAATAAGGATGTTTTGTTAATCTTGTAGTGCTATATCCATCCATGCCTTTGTTTGCAATTATGGAGCACCCTAGCTTGAGTCCATCGAGCTCTACTTTTGCTACTTTGTGAATCTGGGCAGATTGTCAACTTGTTTGCAATTTTGCCGGTGATGTTGTAGTTGATCCGTGCATGCTATGCTATTGTTCTTGCATGTCTAGCTTGAATTTTATGCCTTCTTGATGGATGTACGCTTGTCTTGCCATGAATTGCACCGTAGTGAGTGCATCGAGCTCGTAAACATGCCTACTTGAGTTATCTTTCAGCATGTGTCAGTTTTCACTAAGTCTGAAAACTGATTATGTTTTTGCTATGTTCACATGCTTGCAATTGTATTTTCTGATCCCTTTTGTCTCAAAGTCACTAAGGGACTTTTGTTAAGATCTTTGAGTAGCTCCATGCCATGCTTTACTTTGCCATGTTCAGGTCCTGTAGCATGTAGTTTTGTTGCTCCGAAGAGGGCTACCTGATCTGAAATTCCAAACAAGTGTTGATTTCACTAAGTCTGAGATCTGTTTGCCATATGCATTTTTGCCATGCTTGTTTGAACCTGTTAATGGATGAATTGGCCGTAGCTCAGTGCTAGACTTTTGTTAAGCATCTTGTGTGCATCCCTTCCATGTATTTTGTTGTCATGTTTGGGTGCTGTAGCATGTTCATTTCGTTGCATTTAGATGCCTACTTGCTGTAAATCGCAGATCGGTGTCATTTTTGAATCGCTTGCCATTTCCAAACCGTAACTCCGATTCCGGCGTTCTTTATATCGTTTTCAAGCGATTTCATCTCATCTTTCCAGTGGCATACTTGGTTTTCCAAGTTGAGGCCAGTTTCATGCATTCCCTGTCATAGCATATCATCATTGCATCATATTGCTTGATCCTTGCACGTGGTTGATTGTATCCTTGTTGCTTGTTTGTCTTGTCTGGGTAGAGCCGGGAGAAGAGTTCGCTAACGAGGAGCCCGTTGAGTTTGCTTTCGAGGATCCAGTCTACTCTGACAACTGTGCAGGCAAGATGATCACACCCTCGAAATCACTACTATCTTTGCTATGCTAGTTTGCTCGCTCTTTTGCTATGCCATTGCTACGATGCCTACCACTTGCTTTCAAGCCTCCCAAATTGCCATGTCAAACCTCTAACCCACCATTTCCTAGCAAACCGTTTATTGGCTATGTTACCACTTCGCTCAGCCCCTCTTATAGCGTTGCTAGTTGCAGGTGAAGATTGGAGGCCGTTCCTTGTTGGAACATTTATTTACTTGTTGGGATATCATTATATTGCCATGTTATCTTAATGCATCTATATACTTGGTAAAGGGTGGAAGCCTCGGCCTCTCGCCTAGTGTTTTGTTCCACTCTTGCCGCCCTAGTTTCCGTCATATCGGTGTTATGTTCCTGGATTTTGTGTTCCTTACGCGGTTGGGTTATAATCGGAACCCCTTGATAGTTCGCCTTGATTAAAGCTTTTCCAGCAATGCCCAACATTGGTCTTACCATTTGCCACCTAGCCTTTTATTTCCCTTGGGTTCTGCACACTCAAGGGTCATCTTATTTTAACCCCCCCCCCCGGGCCAGTGCTCCTCCGAGTGTTGGTCCAAACTAGAGCCCCTTGCAGTGCCACCTCGGGGAAACTCGAGGCCTAGTTTTAGTTGTACGGATTGCTTATCTGAGTGTGGCCTGAGAAAGAGATATGTGCAGCTCCTATCGGGATTTTTCGGCACATTCGGGCGGTGTTGCTGGTCTTGTTTTAACCTGTCGAAGTGTCTTGAATTACCGAGATACCGAGTCTGATCGGAACGTCTTGGGAGGAGGTCTATTCCTTCGTTGACCGTGAGAGCTTGTCATGGGCTAAGTTGGGACTCCTCTGCAGGGTTTGAACTTTCGAAAGCCGTGCCCGCGGTTATGGGCAGATGGGAATTTGTTATTGTCCGGTTGTAGATAACTTGAACCTTAACTTAATTAAAATGAATCAACTGAGTGTGTTACCGTGATGGCCTCTTCTCGGCGGAGTCCGGGAAGTGGACACGGTGTTGGAGTAATGTTTGCGCAGGTTGCTCTCTAGTTTCTCGCTCGCGCTTTGCCTCCTCTTCTCGCTCTCCTTTGCGAATAAGTTAGCCACCATACTTGCTAGTCGCTTGCTGCAGCTCCACTTATATTTACCTTGCCATACCTATAAGCTTAAATAGTCTTGATCGCGAGGGTGCGAGATTGCTGAGTCCCTGTGGCTCACAGATTACTATTACACCAGATGCAGGGCCTGATGATTCCACTCCAGGAGACGCGTGTGAGCTCAAGTGGGAGTTCGACGAAGACTCGCAACATTACTATGTTTTCTTTCCCGATGATCAGTAGTGGTGCCCAGTTGGGGGTGATTGGGACCGTGTCGCATGTTGGGTTCTCTTTTATTTTGGCGCCGTAGTCGGGCCATGAGTGTTTGGATGATGTAATGTTATTTATGTACTTGATTGACATGGCGAGTGTAAGCCAACGATGTTATCTCCCCTTTTATTATCATATTACATGGGATGTTGTGAAGATTGCCTAACTTGCGACATATGCCTTCAATGCGATTATGTCTGTAAGTCGTACCTCGACACGTGGGAGCTATAGTCGCATCGAGGGTGTTACAAGGCTTTAGGTGAAACATGACACAAGATAACTCCAATGAAGAGATTGATGGGTTGCAAAGGATCTCATGAACGAATTGAAAATGATGGGTTTAAAATATGTCATTCCGGACAACTTATAAATCATGAACCACGAATTGAAATTGTCAACAGTGACATAACACTACCTTGAAAGATAAAGTAGAACGAATTGCACTTCGGAATGCAATATGAAGAATACTTGAGCTCCTCTGAAAGGAATCTCGATGAACGCTTCGAGAAGGAATTAAGTCCTTGATGAACCATCATGTAAAACCTAAATGAAGAACTCCGGAAATAAAAGGATGATAAAAAGAAAGAGAGGTTGAAAACACAAGGTGAAGCCTTGCGATGATTTAGATGGAGCTTCGCGATGAGATGATGCGGAAAAACCTAGAACTCCGGAAAAGAAAGATGAACAAATGAAATCAAGAATTTTGATGAACCTTCGGAATAAGGAATTAATCACTTGGATGAAACAAGAGTAAGAATTATGTTATGCGTATCCTTCACCAATTTAAATTGATGACAAACAACGGATTTGGCATACTACTTATTCTCGTAAAAAGGATTAAGATAGATATAGCGCAAACTTGGGAAAAGGCTTCAACGAACCACCGTTAGGATTTGAAAGAACGAATGAATTGATATGAGAACATAGGAAGAGAACTCTTGAACGAACCACCGTAAGAATTGAAAATGAGAGTAGCGAAGGCACAAATCACCGGGTAGAATTGGAAAATGAATGAAGATACTTGAGAGAGTTTAGATACAAGTGAACGAAGAGATCACAAGATGATTAGAGAATAATTGAATGATGCACCGGTAAGATTTGGAGAACAATAGCTGAAAGTTGAGGATGAATAAACCCGAAATGATGGCCTTCGGAGAATCAAACTGAAAAGAATCTTTAATTGCTCGGGATTGGTGAAAAGAATTTTTACAATCAAAAACAATTATGAGAGGATGGCATAAAGCTAGAACCATGAATCTTGAAGAGAATGAAGCAAGATTTAGAGGAAACACTTCTTTAGTCTTCAAAATCCGAGAATGACGACGAGAAACACCACCATGATAATTGATGAGACACCCCGGTAGAATGAAAAGCGAAGAGGTTGAGCCAACAACGAAAAGAGTTTGAAAGATCTTGGGGAAAGACATATGACTGATGATAATTCATTCTTACGTCGAACTTGGAAAAGAATTTGAGAGTAACTCCGAGAAAATAAGACAAGTCAGGTAAGATCCTAGGAAAAGACCTGTGGGTTAGGGCCCACTCAAGAGAAACACCGTTGAAAAAATTGCTTGAAAAGAGAGATTGCACCGGTTGAATTAAAAGGCTTGAATGAGATAATACCCTCAGAATAGGTTGAAGGAATGCAGAGTGGAAACACGAATCTTCTAAGATATCTTCAGCACTCCGAAACAATTGAATAGCGAGAAGTGGATGATTAAGAGGTGCACCGACATGAGAAAACATTAGAAACAAGGAAAGGAGATGATCGATAAAGCTTGAATTGAATCCACCGGAGAAGAAAAGAGAACGAAGAATGATGAAATTGAGGCTCCGTTAGTATCTCCCTGAGAATCACCGGATAAGAACATTGACGGAAAGGAATGAAGAGGCTTCCCATCAATAATATGTATAGTTTATTAAGAAATCTGAGTCCTTAAAGAAAAAGGGTGGGAGGGTGGGAAAAACAAAGGCAACTTGGGGACGGATGAAACGAACAACGTTGGGAAAAACGAGAGGTGATCTTGCGGATGTTAAAATGATTGGGTCCACTTGAAGAGAAAACACACCAGTTGAAAAGGATTGACATGACAATCCCAATTATCATGAAGGATTGGTATTCACATAGGAGTATGAGAACAGCATTTGGGGAAGGTATGGAATCAACACTTGACATTGAAGCAACTCGAATACCACAACTCAAAACAAAACAAAGGATTGGCTTGCAAAATAAGCAGGAACAAACATATGATAGAGATTTCATCCGAAGTTTTCATGGTGGGGCCCACACAGGCTCGATCGTACAACACCATCATGTACAGGGCAGTGCACATGACATACGAAGCGTCCCCGAGTCAGCATAGCCAAGGACTCTTTAAGACACAACGAGACCACTATAAAACCAACCGTGGATAGGCGGACCACTAGACGTCGAACCCCAATCTCATATCATGCATCTGTCGGAAAGATATCCTAGGAGCTACTTGAATTCCCACTTATAAACTCCCGAAACTTTCTGGTTATGCAATCAGGTGTTGGGGATACAGGGGAAGCATAATATCTCACCCAAACTAATAATACCTACATCCAGATGTATCCAGCCTTCAACACATAACCAAGAAACCTTCAGAAATCGTGTACCTCAACCTTCGAAAAGCATCCGTTATACGAGTTATGGCAATACTCCCGAACTCCCGCCCCATTACTGGGTGGCGTCGAGGTTATCTCACCAACAACCGCATCAAAGAGATTTTTGATGTCGGCGAACTCAGGTATTCCAGAACTGTAACGATAAAATTGTGATGACAACACCTCGGAGCTCAACTCCCCGGGACACTGCCACAACCCCTAAATGTCAGGAGGCACCAAGAACAATGTTCTCGTCACAAAACCATCGGAACGATTCCAAGATACCCGCGTGATCCTAAAAAAAATTCATGAAATTTGAGAAGAGAAGAGTCAAAACTCTACGTCAGGAGGCCTCACCAGAGCGACGAAAGGACTGAGGAGTAAAAAGAATCCTACTCTCCGATATATATAATCCTAAGACTCAAAACATTTTTCTAGACTCAACAACGCCAGCGATTCGATCAAGTAGGGGGCTCCTAAGTTGGGGAAGGCTCTGATTACCAACTTGTAACACCCACGATGCGGCTATATCTCCCACGTGTCGGGGCACGACTTAGAGGCATAACCGCATGGTAGGCATGTCGCAAGAGGGGTAATCTTTACACATCCCATGTACTAAATAAGAATGGGATAAAGAGTTGGCTTACAATCGCCACTTCACACAATACATAAAAATAGCATTACATCATCCAGAATACAATCAAGGTCCGACTACGGAACCAAATAAAGAAAGACAACCCCAAATGCTAGATCCCTGATCGTCCCGACTGGGCTCCACTACTGATCAAAAGGAAACGAAACACCACAACGAAAAGGTCTTCATTGAGCTCCCGCTTGAGCTCGGTTGCGTCACCTGCACTGGTATCATCGGCACCTGCAACTGTTTGGAAGTATATGTGAGTCACGAGGACTCGGCAATCTCACACCCGCGAGATCAAGACTATTTAAGCTTATGGGTAGGAAAGGTGTAGTGAGGTGGAGCTGCAGTAAACACTAAGCATATATGGTGACTAACTTACACAAATGAGAGCGAAAAGAGAAGCAAAGCACGGTCGATAAACTATCATGATCAAGAATTGATCCTGAAACTACTTACGTTCAAGCATAACACAAGATCGTGTTCTCTTCCCGGACTCCGCCGAAAAGAGACCATCACGGCTACACACGCGGTTGATGCATTTTAATTAAATTAAGTGTCAAGTTCTCTACAACCGGATATTAACAAATTCCCATCTGCCCATAACTGTGGGCACGGCTTTCGAAAGTTCAAAACCCTGCAGGGGTGTCCCAACTTAGCCCATCACAAGCTCTCATGGTCAACGAAGGATATTCCTTCTCCCAGGACGACCCGATCAGACTCGTAATCCCTATTACAAGACATTTCGACAATGGTAAAACAAGACTAGTAAGACCGCCCGATGCGCCGACATCCTGATAGGAGCTGCACATATCTCGTTCTCAGGGCAACACCGGATGAGCGCTCCGTACAACTAAAACCAGCCCTCAAGTTTCCCCGAGGTGGCCCGGGGAGGCTTAAAATAAAGATGACCCTTGGGTTGGCCGACCCAAGGGAAGGGTAATAGGTTGTTAGGCAAATGTAAAACCAAGGTTGGGCCTTGCTGGAGGAGTTTTATTCAAAGCGAACTGTCAAGGGGTTCCCATAACACCCAACCGCGTTAGGAACGCAAAATCAAGGAACATAACACCGGTATGATGGAAACTAGGGTGGCAAGAGTGGAACAAAACACCAGGCATAAGGCCGAGCCTTCCACCCTTTACCAAGTATATATATGCATTAATTAAATAAGAGATATTGTGATATCCCAACATATCCATGTTCCAACATGGAACAAACTTCATCTTCACCTGCAACTAGCAACGCTATAAGAGGGGCTGAGCATAGCGGTAACATAGCCACACAATGGTTTGCTAGGAAGGGTGTGTTAGAGGCTTGACATGGCAATATGGGAGGCATGATATAGCAAGTGGTAGGTATCGAGGCATAGCAATAGAGCGAGCAACTAGCAAGCAAAGATAGAAGTGATTTCGAGGGTATGGTCATCTTGCCTGAAATCCCGCAAGGAAGAAGAGCGAGTCCATGAAGGAGACAAACGGACGTAGTCAAACGGATCCTCACAAACGCGACGTTATCGGAACCAACCCGAAGAAGCAACACCAGAAAGAAGCAAACAACATAGTAAACAACCTTCACATAAGCATGGCATGATGCACAACCAAGTATGATGCATGACCGGTTTAATGAAGCATGGCATGGCAAAGTGCACAAACAATCCTACAAATTTAGTGGAGCTCAATATGTTGCATATTGACGAAACACCACGTGACTTATTTAGTTCTCTCTCGTTTTTGTACTCAACAATATTAAATGTTGATTAACATGGCAAGGGGTGAAGCACAACAAAACTACCTATCTAGGCAAGTTTAAATGAGGCCGGAACAACAAGCAACAAGTCCGGAACATCCTCATGTGCATATTTTTGGTTATGGTACTGCTCTGCCCTAAACCATATTTTAGAGTTGTTAAACATGCAAAGTAAGGTCACCATGTTACTCTATGCATTTTTCTACCCCATTTACATATAAAGTTTGTTAAGTTTGGAGCTACGGTTATTAAGTTATGAAATAAATCATTTTAGCATGTTATTAAAGCAAATTAAATCAAACATCATTTTAAGCATTTTTAACATAGATGAAAGTTGGATATTATAAAACTAGACAAGATTCTAAGCATTTTTCATATAAGGTTTGTTCAATTTGGATGCATGATTTGAGAGTTATGTTATGCATGAACTAGGAGGACTTTTCTGCAAAATTGTAAAACATTGGATAAAAGATAAATTCGCAGATCTGTAAAAAAAATATGGGCCGAAACAGAGGCAGGCCGAACAGTGGAAGGGAAAAAAAGTGGGGCGCTGGATCTGGCCTCACCATGGGCCTTGGCCCGTTGGTGGAGCTGGGCTGGAACGCAGAGGCAGGCCCATGCGCGGCTGCAAGGCCGGCTGGATCGAAGGAGGCCGGTCGACGAAGCAGGACGCGGTCAACCCATGTGTGTGAGCGCTCGTCCTGGATGAAGCAGAGGAACGCAGCAGCAGGGCGAACTCAGGCGGTCGAGGAGAAGGTGACCGGCGGCACTCGGGACCAGCGGGAGACGGCGAAGGCAAGGGGGATCCGACCGAATCCAAGGCGGAGCGACCGGAACAGGGCTATGGTGGACTTGGAGCTCCAAGCATCGGTATACATGGCGTCTTGGTGCAGTTCGGGCGTAGAGGAGCGGCGGTGCTGGTAGCCTACTCCGGCGAGCGGCGGGATGGAGAGGGGTCGGCACAGGAGCTCGATGGCGTCCGGATCCAAGCGCGAGAGGTCTGCGGTTCCGTAACTCCCATTTCCTACCGGATCGAAGCGGAGGCAGCGGGGTGGCGGACATGGCGCCAACGCGGGCGATGGTGAGGATTTCCAAGGGCGGCAGCGTTGTTCGGTTCCTGTGAGAGAGAGAGAGAGAGATGTGAGAGGAGGGAGTAGAGGCAGGGAAGGAGAAGGAAAGAGCAGGGGAGGAGCGGCGACGGGGTCGGCCTGCAGGTCACTGGTGGCGCGCTCGGGCTCAAATGCGACGAGGATGAGGTAGGGGGCAGGGGGGGCTCGGGTTGGTGTGGTGGTGAAAGCGAGGAGGGTTTTTTTGGATCGGGGATGAACCCGAGGAGGAAGAGACAGGAGGAGTGGCGGCGGCTTGGGGTGGATGGGACAAGTGCCCTAAGTTTTAGGGTTTGGTCTAAAATTAGACTAGGGGTGGACTATATATATGGAAAAGAGGGGAGTTGGACCATCCAATCAAAATCAGACGGATGAGATAAAATGCTAGGGAAGTCCAATCAAATAATCGCAGATGTTTTAGGGATGTTTGGGGATGATCCGAATCCAACGGTGACGACTGCCCGGGTCGGGTCCGGGACAACTTTCGGACGCGCGCGTGAGGAGGGCCGCGGGCTGACGAGAGAGCTTAGGTTGCCTGGCGGTAGGTAGTGTACTGTGTACACGGTCTAGAGAGGAAAGAGAGGGAAAGCCCGGCAACAGTTTTCGGAGACCGAAAACGTCCGATGTTTGACCGACTATATTGCCGCTATAGTTACCCATTGGGGCACCAAACGAACTCCGAATGCGGTGAAACTTGGCAGGCGGCCTACCTACAACATAACAACACCGCATGCCAACTTTCATCCCTTTCCGAGAACATTTTCCGGCCACTTAAAAATAATATTTCGTACATGCCACGGGCGCGTGCAAGTGTGACTGGGCTCAAAACGGACAACAGGCGGAACTGGAGAAACCCGGATGGATGCAAGTTTTGAAAACATGATGATGCAATGCACATGATGACATGATAAAATGCAATACGCAAGCGAATGACATGGCAACGACGGCGAATAACTGGAAGACACCTGACGCATCGGTCTCGGGGCATCACAAAGGGCACATCAGCAACCCCAAGGACCGTGCATGGCCTACCAAGACCAAGGTAAATCACAACAACAACTCAGTCAAGGGGTTCGCAAAAACACGTTCCAAGCCCAGCCTAAAGGAAAATGAAAAATATCAATTTACATGCATGAGGGGCTCCCCTCCAAAATGCTCTCACGTCCTGCAGGGTCGTGCCCAACTCTCTGTGCAAAGGTTCAAGCGAAGGAACGCGGGCTCAGTCGGACATCTCGCTTGCAACATCGTCTTGGTCGCTCTCATGCGCGCTGCTGGCGCCATCGCTGGAGCCGTCTTCGCCATCGTCGACTGCATTGTCTTCATTTGCCGCGACCACCACTACATTGTCTTTGGTGGCGAACGCCCTGGCTAGGGCATCCACGTGATTATCCACCCAATGCGCGAGGTTGTCACGAATAACCCCGGGAACTGGGGCAATGATGGCGTCGAATTCGAAATGGGGGTCGCGGTCCTGGAGGTGGCTAAAGACACAGGAGAACGCACGCCCAAGGAGGCCTGGGCTCCTCTGTTCGACAAGCTCACGAGCCCTCGTAGCCTGGTCCTCCAGGCGGGTCACGATCTCGATGAAGAAGCAGAGATGGCTGGCGTAGTCCTCCACATGGGGATGAGGACCGCTCTCCTCGCAGATAGAGCCCAATGCTCAGTTGGCCCTCACTCGGAGATCCTGGAGCATGAGGGCGTGCTCGCGCTGCAGCGTCTGATGGTGGCACGCCTCCTCCCTATTCTGTTGCACAAGGGACGTGATGCCGTCAATCTGCTACTGGAGCGAGAGCAGATTCGTACGAGCCTCGGCCAGGTCGGCCTGAGCAGAGGTCAGGGCCTCCGAGGTGGCCTTCTTGCGCCGTTCCGCCTCGTCCAACCTTGCCCTGAGGGCAGCGGTCCTTGTCGGTGTCAAAACCGGCGGATCTCGGGTAGGGGGTCCCGAACTGTGCGTCTAGGCCGGATGGTAACAGGAGGCAAGGGACACGAAGTTTGACCCAGGTTCGGGCCCTCTCGATGGAGGTAAAACCCTACGTCCTGCTTGATTAATATTGATGATATAGGTAGTACAAGAGTAGATCTACCACGAGATCGGAGAGGCTAAACCCTAGAAGCTAGCCTATGGTATGATTGTTGTTGTGTATGTTGTCCTACGGACTAAAACCCTCCGGTTTATATAGACAGCGGAGAGGGTTAGGGTTACACAAAGTCGATTACAATGGTAGGAGATCTACATATCCGTATCGCCAAGCTTGCCTTCCACGCCAAGGAAAGTCCCTTCCGGACACGGGACGGAGTCTTCAATCTTGTATCTTCATAGTCCAGGAGTCCGACTGAAGGTATAGTCCGGCCATCCAGACACCCCCTAATCCAGGACTCCCTCAGTAGCCCCCGAACCAGGCTTCAATGACGATGAGTCCGGCGCGCAGATTGTCTTCGGCATTGCAAGGCAGGTTC
The DNA here is from genome assembly GCF_003073215.2 of Triticum urartu. NCBI lineage: Eukaryota > Viridiplantae > Streptophyta > Magnoliopsida > Poales > Poaceae > Triticum > Triticum urartu. Next base: position 242,432,350 of record NC_053022.1, on the reverse strand, counting down.
TCCTCCAAATTCCGTGTACCTGTTGAATAAAGTCTGGTTTCTTATAGATGTTGCGCTCCTTGGCTTCTACGCCCAATAATGGCCGCTTCCCACGTGTCAAACGAATATGAAAAGTCTGAGTGTTTTTACATTCACACCCCTAGTCGCGTAAATGAGCTGCCCTATTTAAGGGGACGAGGATTTAGATCCAAACCACATCTTCCCCCCTTCGCGAGTGTTCATCAGAGCGCATCCGACAAAGGTCCATTCCACCATGGCCAGCCATGGAAACTCCTCCTTTCGCCCTTCCAACCCTCAGCCTGGATATTGGGAGAGATGCTCCATCCTGCATAGCGAGCTAGTGATGCTCCAGACCAAGGGATTTCTCCCCCCGGCCTATATGGTCCCGGTTCGAGCCGGCCTTGCCATCTATAATGGCGGAGAGCAAGCGGAGAGTGCCCCCAATCCCTCCAAAGGAGAGTGGGTGTGCCTCGTCCCTTATTTAATAAGGGGGCTCGGATTTCCAATCCATCCATTTCTCCAGGGGCTCCTGGAGTTCTATGGCCTCCAGCTACACAATCTCACGCCTGCCTCCGTATTGCATATCGCGGGTTTCATAGCCCTCTGCGAGCTATTTTTGGGTATCAAGGCTCATTTCGGGCTATGGAAAAGGTTATTCTGCCTTGTGCCCCGCTCTAAGGAGGGGTCAATGTATCAAGTGGGCGGAGCCGAAGTGTGGTGCATCGCCGGGACCGGATATCTATCCGGAACCCCAAAGAAGGCGTCTGAAGACTGGCCTTCGGAATGGTTTTATATAGAAGATGTCCCGCTGCCAGATCCTGTTCGGATTGGCCTACCTGAGTTCGACAGTGCTCCCTTAAAGAAGCGCCTAAGATGGCGTCCACGGAGCCCTCAGAGGGAAAGTGACAGGGACATCATTTACCTGATGGGCCGAATAAGATTGTTAGCCCATTCCGTACTAACCATGATCGGGGTTATGGCCGGATGCATCATGCGGGGGGTGCAACCGCTTCAGTACAGAAGCCACCCCATGTGGGAATTCAACGGGGAGGACGACGCCACCCGCTACGGCCGTAAGGGGCCGGATTCAGCTGCCGCTCTACTAAAGATCTTGTCCACTTTGTATAAGGGAGAAGAGGAGGATTCTCTATGCACAATCCCCCAAGCTGGGTAAGCGGTCGCATTTACTTGCCCATCCGTTTTGTATTACCATTGTTAAATATTAAGTCTGATTACTTCAATGCAGGAACTGCGCCGGGCTGTTAAGGAAATAAGCAGCCCTCCTCCACAACCCGAGGACCCAGGACGGTCCCTCGACCCGGCCTCTCAAGAGGATCCGGACATATCTGTGGAGCTGATTGATGGAGTGTTCCATCAATTGAGCAAGGACAACGCCTTGGTGGCCATTACGGCCGATTACCCAGGGCTAATCCCGGCCTCCCAGGTAACTAAGATCAAAGTCCCAGTACCCTGAATAGGTGTCCGCCCTCTCGTGTTTTCAGTTTCCTGATTACGACCGAACTTTGCAGGGGAGGTTTTTGAGGCGGAAGGCCGAACCTGCGGCGACAAGCCAACGAGGGGCCGCAGGGCCCCGTGGGCAGAAAAGAAGTGCAGTCTGGACCAAGGCGTCAGCGCAAAGGTATGGCGCGCCCCCTTATCCCAGGTGTTATACCTTCGAGGCACATTGACACTCGTGCTCTCTTCAGGACAAAGAGACCTCGCCGGACTATATCCGGAGAGGCTGCCAATCGCGCCTCCAGCAGCCAGGCTCCAAAGCCTGGTCCGGAGGTGGAGGCGAACGCAAGGCGCGCGCCAGACGCTCCTCCGACGGAGCATGTGGACGGGTTGTCTGCCACCAACTCTGAGGTGGAGAGTGCCATGAACCACAGGCGTCGCCGGACAATCCTTCGCGATGCTTGTTTCTCCCAAGGGGCGTTAGATGCCTTCAATTCGAGAGATGCGTACCTCCGTGCCGCTCAAAATGGTCTAGCCAGAGCCACAGAGCAATATGTAAAAGACATACGGGTAAGAAAATTTTGGTAATTATATATATATATAGCAGTAGCCCCCGAGACTTGAAACAGTTAGAATAACTGATTTAAGGATCATTTGTTATGCAGGTTCTTACAGAAAAGAATTCCCTACTATCCAAGGAGCTGGAAGAGTGCAAAGCCCAACTTGAGGCCGCACTAGCCGCGGCAGGGGAGCCCAAGGAGACCCCCTCTGGTAATATACACTTCGAAAGATAAGTATTTTGCGAAGCACGGCATGGGTGCGAATCTGACAAATGAAATTGCAGATGGCGCCGGATTGAATCCAAAAAGGCAACACCTCCTACGCCAGTTAAAGGCTGGTGAGAAGGTGCTGACAAAGGTGAGGCGGGAGAAGAACGATCTCCAAGATGCCAACACCAAGCTGGGCGTCGAGCTGAAAGATGTTCGTGCCCAGCTGTCAGACTTCGTTAAGGAGAATCAGCGGCTTCGGCACGGCATATTTAGTAAGTGCTTGAACAAACCTTTGAAAGAAAGTTCGGCGGGGAAGTCGACTAATAGAGCAATGTCTGTAGGTGTGCTAACAGGTCATCCTGCAGAGGAGATGCCCGGTTCTACGGGTGACCTTCTTCCTGAGCTCTCGCAACTGCTCGATCGAGTTCGGCAGGCGATGCAAGGCGTCGCCCAGGCCCTGTGGCCATCCATCTCCATGCCCGAAGGTCTTGGAGAGCTTGCGGAGAAGCTAAAGGGAGCACGGCGGCGCTTCCGATTGTGGAAGATATCGGCCTGCCGTCAAGGCGCTAGGGAAGCCTAGGCCATGGTGAAGACACGGTACGCAAAGGCTGACCCCAACCACATGGCCGAGGTCGGTCCTGTAGGGCCCGATGGGAAGGAGATCCCTGTAAGCTTAGTATACGGCCAAGTAGAGTTGCCCGCAAAGTATTCCTAGCAGGACTGTAAATTAGACAGCCTGTTAGATGGTATTGAAGAGGAATACAATCAGTCAAAATGACTATGTAATTTAATTGACATTTATAATGCCTTCTAGCCAGATTGTAGATCATTTGTCATGGCCGGCCTTTTCGCTTCAGCCTCGGGACCTGACGGTCCGGAGTGTGTCCGAATTCCCATGCGGTTATATAGGAACCGGGGAATGCATGGAGACCAGGCGTAGGGGTCATTAGTGCGTGAACAGACAAGTGCCCGACTAGTTATGTTATATTACATGGTTAGTAAGAAACATCTTCCAGGGAGAATAGTTCCGTTAGGGGTTCCTTTCCCTGGGAGGCATGCCCTAAGGTGCATGTCCATGCTGTGAAAAGAAACGCAGGAAAAACATCTGGGGGTGTATAGATAAAAATAAAAAAAGATCATCTTTAGTTCACCGACCGAATATTCCCTTAAGAACGCTAGCTTTCGGCTTCACCCAGTCTGAGGTACACGTCCGGCTGACCCGGCAGTAACAATCGCAGAGGTGCTCCCTTTACCACCTAGCCGAACAATCGGGAACGTAGGGGTAAGCACAGGAGCCAGGCAACCCAGCTTGGCCAAAACTTAAGTCATATCGATGCATATAATGGTGAATAAAAGGTACATGCGGAAGTGTGACACATGTGTTGGGCATGAAGCCCGTATGAACAAGCTTCTGTTTAAAGAAGCCCCCAGGTTTAATGAGCGCGGATAGCACGTCACTTTATGAGCCTTTAAAGGCTATAAGAGAGAGAGAGAGAGAAGAAGACAAATGTAAGACAGAAAATATATAAAAAATGGACAGAGGAAGGAGACGAACACAGAGTCCGGCTCTAGGCGTAGAATCTTTGGAGACGGGCTGCGTTCCATGGGTTCGGCTCGAGTCGGTTATCCGATGCATCCCGTAGGCGGTACGCTCAACCAGTCAGGACTTGGTCAATTATGAAGGGGCCTTCCCACTTGGGCTTGAGTTTGTCCTTTTTCTTGTCCGGTAGTCGTAGAACTAATTCGCCAACGTTGTAATTTTTGGCCCGTACTTCTCTGCTTTGGTATCTTCGAGCCTACTGTTGATAGAATGCGGAACGGGCTTTTGCCACATCACGCTCCTCCTCCAATGCGTCCAAGCTGTCCTGCCGATCGAGCTCGGCTTCTCTTTCTTCGTACATGCGCACTCGAGGTGAGTCATGAATTATGTCGCAAGGCAAAACTGCCTCTGCGCCGTACACCATAAAGAATGGTGTGTATCCGGTGGTGCGATTCGGCATGGTCCGCAGCCCCCAAAGTACGGAGTCGAGCTCCTCTACCCAGTGCGTGTTAGATTCCTTGAGGGACCGCACTAATCTGGGTTTGATGCCGCTCATGATAAGACCATTTGCACGTTCGACCTGGCCGTTAGTTTGTGGGTGATAGACGGAAGCATAATCGAGCTTGATGCCCATGTTTTTGCACCAGAGTTTTACCTCGTCGGCCGTGAAGTTCGTGCCGTTATCAGTGATGATGCTGTGGGGGACGCCGTAACGGTGTACAACCCCGGATATAAAGTCTATCACCGGTCCGGATTCGGCCGTCTTAACAGGCTTGGCTTCTATCCATTTGGTGAACTTATCCACCATGACCAGTAAGTATTTTTGCTTGTGGGGTCCGCCTTTAAGGGGTCCAACCATGTCAAGCCCCCAGACCGCAAAGGGCCAAGTAATGGGGATAGTTTGGAGGGCGGTGGGTGGCATATGGCTTTGGTTTGCAAAGAGCTGGCAACCGGTGCCTCGTTGGACTAAGTCCTGAGCGTCTGCCCGGGCCGTCGGCCAATAAAAGCCCGTACGGAAGGCCTTGCTTACAAGGGACCGAGCTGCAGCGTGATAACCGCCGAGTCCAGCATGAATTTCAGCCAGGAGGTTCCGCCCCTCCTCTTCGTAGATGCACCTTTGAAGGACTCCGGTAGTGCTTTTCTTATAAAGCTCTCCCTCGTGGACTCTGTAGGCTTTGGATCGCCGCACTATGCAGCGTGCCTCATTTTGGTCCTCGGGGAATTCCTGCCTAGTAAGGTAGGCGAGGAATGGTTCTGTCCACGGGGCGATGACGGCCATTATTACGTGGGCTGAAGGTGTTATTTCATTGGTAGAGCCTCCGATTGTGTCAGGATGTTCGGTGTCGGGCAGTGCGGTTGGGTCCGGGCTGTTATTGTTCGGCTCCCCTTCCCATACTACGGATGGCTTGAACAGCCTTTCCAAGAAGATGTTGGGGGGACTACATCGCGTTTTGCACCGATGCGTGCCAGGACATCTGTCGCCTGATTATTTTCAAGCCCCTCGAACCAAACTGACATTTTTAGGACGGCGTTGCGGTAAGCTGCCATTTTTGGATCCTTGGCATCGAAGTCTCCATTTATTTGGGATATTGCGAGGTTCGAGTCCCCGCGCACCTCTAGGCGTTGAATGCCCATGGATACTGCCATCCGGAGACCATGTAAAAGGGCCTCATATTCGGCTGCATTGTTGGAGTCCGTGTACATAATCTGGAGTACATATTGAACTATGTCTCCTGTGGGGGACGTCAAAACAACGCCGGCCCCCAGTCCGGCAACATCTTGGAGCCGTCGAAATGCATGATCCAATTTGAATATGTGTCGTACTCTTTAGGGAGTTCGGCCTCCGTCCATTCTGCGACGAAGTCGGCCAAGACTTGCGACTTGATGGCTCGTCGTGGCTTATAAGTTATGTCGAATGGGAGGAGCTCAATGGCCCATTTTGCAATCCGGCCCGTTGCGTCACGGTTGTTTATAATATCGTTAAGTGGTACTTCCGAGGCTACTGTTATTGAACACTCTTGAAAGTAGTGTCGTAGCTTCTGGGATGCCATGAATACCGCATACGCAATCTTTTGATAATGCGGGTACCGTGATTTGCAGGGAGTGAGGACAGTGGACACATAATAGACCAGCTTTTGAAGGGGGGAATTTGTGTCCGTCCGTTGCTCGTTCGACGACGAGCACTGCGCTTACAACCTGATGTGTTGCTGCAATGTATAATAGCATTGGTTCACCAATGTTTGGCGCGGCCAGGACTGGGTTTGTTGCCAGTATGGCTTTTATTTCGTCGAGTCCGGCCGTGGCTGCATCCGTCCATTCGAAGTGTTCGGTGCGCCGAAGGAGGCGGTAAAGGGGTAGGGCCTTTTCTCCCAAGCGGGAGATAAAGCGGCTTAGAGCCGCCACGCATCCGGTTAACTTTTGTATTTGTTTGAGGTCCTTTGGGATATCCAGTTGCGACAGAGCTCGGACCTTGGCTGGATTTGCTTCAATTCCTCTACCGGATACAATGAAGACCAAGAGCTTTCCGGCTGGAACGCCGAAAACGCATTTTTCCGGGTTGAGCTTGATGTCGTATGTTTGGAGGTTATCAAATGTGAGCCTCAAGTCGTCTACTAGAGATTCAACGTGTCTTGTTTTGACGACCACATCATCTACATATGCCTCCACTGTTTTTCCGGTCTGGTTTGCCAGACATGTCTGAATCATGCGCTGATATGTTGCGCCGGCGTTTTTGAGCCCGAAATGCATCGTGTTGAAGCAAAATGGGCCGTATGGTGTGATAAATGCCGTTGCGGCTTGGTCCGGTTCTACCATCTTGATTTGATGGTAGCCGAAATATGCATCGAGGAAACACAACGAATCGTGTCCTGCGGTAGCATCGATAATTTGATCGATGCGGGGGAGGGGGAAGGGATCCTTTGGGCAAGCCTTGTTAAGGTCTTTAAAATCAACACACAGGCACCAGGATTTGTCCTTCTTTGGTACCATCACCAGGTTTGCTAGCCAGTCCGGATGTTTTATATCTCTGATGAATCCGGCCTCCAATAGCTTTGCTAGCTCCTCTCCCATGGCCTGTCTCTTAGGTTCGGAAAAACACCGAAGAGCCTGTTTGACAGGTTTGAATCCTGTTTGGATATTTAAGCTGTGCTCGGCCAGCCTGCATGGGATTCCTGCAATATCTGAAGGGTGCCAGGCGAAAATGTCCCAGTTCTCTCGTAGGAACTCTTGCAGTGCAGCGTCTACATCAGGGTTTAACTGTGCCCCGATGGAAGCTGTTTTATTGGGGTCCGTTGGATGGACTTGGAATTTGACTATTTCGTCCGCCGGTTTAAAGGAGGTGGACTTGGATCTTTTGTCGAGTACCACATCGTCCCTATTCACCGTAGAGCGCAGCGCAGTCAGTTCCTCAGCCGCTAGGGCATCGGATAGTGCCTCAAGGGCCAGTGCGGCTGTCTTGTTTTCAGCGCGGAGTGCTATGTCCGGATCACTAGCGAGAGTGATGATCCCGTTAGGCCCGGGCATCTTGAGCTTCATGTACCCATAATGGGGTATTGCTTGGAAGATTGTAAACGCTTCCCGCCCTAGTAGAGCGTGATAACCGCTGCTGAACGGGGCCACATGGAACGTGACCTCTTCGGACCTGTAATTATCCGGCGTGCCGAACACCACATCTAGTGTGATTTTTCCTGTACAGCGTGCTTCCCGACTGGGGATTATTCCTCTAAAGGTTGTGCTGCTTCGCTCAATGCGGTTCCAGTCTATTTCCATTTTTTGAAGGGTTTCCTCATAAATGAGGTTCAATCCGCTGCCGCCGTCCATGAGTACCTTGGTAAGACGAAAGCCGTCCACTATTGGACTGAGGACCAATGTGGCTGGTGCTCGGGCTGTTCGGAATTTAGGTTCATCATTGGCGTTAAAGGTAATAGCCATGTCACTCCATGGGTTTATTGTTGCTACTTGGTAGACTTCGGCAAGGCTGCGGAGTGTCCTTTTTCGCATATTATTTGATGTGAAAGTCTCGAAGACTGTTAATACCGTATTGGTGTCTCTGGGGTGGCTTTCTGTGGCCTCCGGAATTAGGAGATTTTCGCCAATTTTGGCCACCTAGCGGAGTATCCAACATGCTCTGAGGCTGTGAGTTGGTGTGGCGTCCTTTGTACTGTGAATTTTACAGGGTCCATTGAGCCATCCTTCCAATATGGTTCCATGCCCTGTAGAGGGTTTTTGCTTTTTAGTGCTTGACCCGGGTGTCTGGTGATGATGCACCCTTTTATTTCGGACTGGTTTGTATTCAGGGCCGGATTGTCCCAAAATTTGATTTCGGTTTTCCAGGCGCTTTTCATCGCACAGTACTTTCGTACAATGGACGCCAAGTCAGCGAAGTGTGTAATATCACGACGACTTATGGCGTTGAGTATTCCCTTGTCCGTGCAATTATTGCAGAAGATTGAGATTGGGTCTTCCTCGCGGCAGTCCCTTAGCCCGTTCTTAACCAGGAGGAATCTGGCCCAGTAATGATGTACTGTTTCATCGGGCTCTTGCCTGATTTTGGATAGATCGCTTATGTTGGGGTGGGTGGGTGGAATTAAATCCGAAGCCTCACCCCATCCGAGGCTCAGAGGCCGAGGAATTTCAGAACTCGAAAATTTGGATTCCTGGATGTTGTCCAATGAATCCAGCCCGTCGCCTGACTCTAAGTTCAGGTCTTGAGTGATATCCTCCACTCCGCGGGTATCCGGCTTGGAGGGATCGGGAATCCGGACGTAGCGAGTCCTTAAGATAGATGAAGGGTCGCCGCACTATCCCTCTACCACGGCAACGTGATGGGTGACTTGGGGAGAGTTAATCTCTCTCAGATCGGGTTTAGGCCCAATCTGGTCGTAATCCATAGCGACTCCCAGGGCGGCGAAGCGATCCAAGAGCTCGTTTATGGAGGAGAGCTCCATTGGATCTAACTGCTCGGCGAGTTCCGAGCTGACATGAAGATCGTTTTCGATGGCTCGAGAGGTCATCGTCGGCGCAGAAGCCGAACAGGCGGTCATAAGAAAACCACCTAGCCGGAGGGTTTGGCCAACAGCCAAAGCTCCCTTAGCAATGGTGCTGTCTTTAAAGACGGGGCGAGCCATCCTTCCTGATGGCGACGACACAGAGGAACTCTCAATGAAAGCACCAATGTCGGTGTCAAAACCGGCGGATCTCGGGTAGGGGGTCCCGAACTGTGCGTCTAGGCCGGATGGTAACAGGAGGCAAGGGACACGAAGTTTTACCCAGGTTCGGGCCCTCTCGATGGAGGTAAAACCCTACGTCCTGCTTGATTAATATTGATGATATAGGTAGTACAAGAGTAGATCTACCACGAGATCGGAGAGGCTAAACCCTAGAAGCTAGCCTATGGTATGATTGTTGTTGTGTATGTTGTCCTACGGACTAAAACCCTCCGGTTTATATAGACACCGGAGAGGGTTAGGGTTACACAAAGTCGGTTACAATGGTAGGAGATCTACATATCCGTATCGCCAAGCTTGCCTTCCACGCCAAGGAAAGTCCCTTCTGGACATGGGACGGAGTCTTCAATCTTGTATCTTCATAGTCCAGGAGTCCGGCTGAAGGTATAGTCCGACCATCCGAACACCCCCTAATCCAGGACTCCCTTAGTCCTTCCATCAGCTTTGGCCTTGGACAGCTTCGACTTCAGATCATACTTGCTGACACGGTCTGCACGAGCTTCCGCTACTCTCCGATCAACCTCCTCCTGGATCTTGGCTTCGTGCGCGGTGGCGGCGTCTTCGTCCATGGCCACCTGGCGCTCCCTAGTTTCCAGCCGCTTGAGCTCGAGGCTGTGCTCCAAGGCTTCTAGCGCCAGCACTTCCTCACGCTTCAGGATCTCCTTCTCTTCGAGGGGCTCTCCCCTCATCAAGGCCAAGATGGTCCAGCGCGCCTCGATCTACTCCTCCAGAGCGGCGCTCAAGGCCTGGAGCCCGCGCTCCCATTTCTCGGCATTCTCTCGGCAATGGTCGGCCTACTTTGCTTCCTCCTGGGCCCGAGCGCTGGCCTCACGGGAGGCCGCAAGTTCCGCTGCGGCCTTTGCCTTGTCACGCCCGAGCTGAAGCTGCCCAAGGTTGATGGCAACCTTCAATTGGTGCCACTCCTGAGCCAGGCGAAGGTCCTCCATCTGGAGTCGAGCTTCAACCGCCGTGAGCTCTCCTCCAAGGCGGCTCAGTGCGCTCAGTGCCTCCTGCAAGAGCTTGTGGCACACGACTCCATGACCACGCGCAAGCTCCATTGCGCAGCCAAGTCCGTCCTCCACGCCTGAGGTCACTAGGGAAGTTCGAGCTGCCTGCTTGTCCTCGGCAAGGGGCATGTGGCCGGCACTTTCTCCGCCACCTCGGAGGCCCCGCCAAAGGTGCTAGATGACGCGGCCCCAGCATCTGAAGACGAGGCCGATGCTGGGGGTGCCCAGCTACCAGCAATGATCAATGGAGGAGTCCTTGGCACGCCGGCTGCGCCCCAGGCCGGAGCGCGAAGTGACGCCAAGAAGGACGAGTCAAGGCTCCAGGTAGATGCGTCCGCCTCCGAAGCGGGCCCCGGGCACCGCGCGGCGGTCTGGCAAGCACAGCTCAAGGTCAATGGCGAGCCGGCGGCTAGTGACGACCGCACCTCAAGAGATTTCGCCGTCTCAGCCGAGGGAAACCTAAAGATCATTGGTCGGAAAAGGATGCATCACTCAAGAAATCGCGCATATGAGGTACTTCCTCGTCTTTGGCAATGTATTTCCTCTGCTTCAGCGGACGATATGCGCCTCCATTGTAGCTTGGAGACACCTTCCTCTTGCGGAGTGCCTCAAAATTCAGGCGGAGTTTCCCAAAGCCCTGGGCGCGGCCACCATCGCCTTGGGCGGTTGGCGGGGTTCCTGAGGGGGCTGCCTCGGGAGCGCCCGTCTACGCCAGCCCCACGACCTCCACCTCAAGACGACCCGCCTGAGCCTCGGGAGCCTTCACCTCGGGGGACTCTGACCGCGTTGGCCCTCCTGATGCCACTTCGGGAAGGCTCGTCCAAGCCTCGGAAGCTGCAGCCTCAGGGGCCTCGACTGGCGTCATTTCCTCAGCGGCCACCTCGCTGGCGCTTGACGGCGCTCGCCCCCCTACACCAGCTTCCGGGGCGAGCGTTGATGTGACGGCCGGCAGGTGGGACACAAAGACGGGGCTTTTGCGCGATCCCTCAAGGCCGGCTGGGCACATGATACGTCTCCAACGTATCTATAATTTATGAAGTATTCATGCTATTATATTATCAAGCTTGGATGTTTTATATGCATTTATATGCTATTTTATATGATTTTTGGGACTAACCTATTAACCTAGAGCCCAGTCCCAGTTTCTGTTTTTCCTTGTTTTTGAGTTTTGCGGAAAAGAAATACCAAACAGAGTCAAATTGACGTGCCAATTTTTGATGATTTTTTATGGACCAAAAGAAGACCCCGGAGTAAAAGAGTTGGGCCAGAAGAGTCACGGGCCGTCCACAAGGGTGGGGGGGGCCCCCCCCCCCCCCCCCCGCGGGCGCGTGGGCCTGCCTCGTGGACGACCCGGGCACCTTCTTGACGTGAGACCAACGCCAAAAATTCCTATAAATACAGAAACCTCCAGAAAATAACCTAGATCAGAAGTTCTGCCGCCGCAAGCCTGTGTAGCCACGAGAAATCAATCTAGGCCCTATCTGGCACCCTTCCGGAGGGGACCATCATCACCGGAGGCTATGGAGGAGGATTCCGGAGGGGCCATCATCACCATGAAGGCCAAGGACCAGAGGGAAAACCTCTCCCCATCCAAGGGGGAGGCCATGGAGGAGGAAGCACAAGGGGGAGAACCTCTCCTCTCTCTCGATGGCACCGGAGTGCCATCGGGAGGTGAATCATCGCCGAGGTGATCGTCTTCATTAACATCACCATCATCATCATCACCATCCTCATATCTTTTACGCGGTCCACTCTCCCGCACCCCGCTGTAATCCATACTTGAACATGGTGCTTTATGCCACATATTCTGATCCAATGATGTGTTGCCATCCTATGATGTTTTGAGTAGATATCCTTTGTCTTTGGGTTGATTGATGATCTAGATTGGTATGAGTTGTATGTTTTACTTTGGTGTTGTCCTATGGTGCCCTCCGTGTCGCGCAAGCGTGAGGGATTCCTGCTGTACGGTGTTGCAATATGTCCATGGTTTGCTTATTGTCTGCGTTGCGTGAGTGACTGAAACACAAACACGAATAAGCGATACATGGCGTATGGGAATAAAGAGGACTTGATACTTTAATGCTATGGTTGGGTTTTACCTTAATGATCTTTAGTAGTTGCGGATGCTTGCTAGAGTTCCAATCATAAGTGCATATGATCCAAGACGAGAGAGTATGTTAGCTTATGCCTCTCCCTCATATGAAACTGCAATAGTGATTACCGGTCTTGTTAACAATTGCCTAGGACAATTCCGCACACCGATTCACCATTATTCCACACTCACTATTTACAATATTTAGTAATATATTCTAACTTTATGATAACGGCACCTACTTTAATATTTTAGCTCTCCGATATAATACAAAGTTATCCACTTCATACCCACAACGTAGTTTTATTTCTCGTTTCTAGTTGGAAGCAAACGTTCGGTGTACGTAGAGTCCTATCAGTGGCAGATAGGGCTTGAGAGAATATTGATCTTACCTTTAGCTCCTTGTGGGTTCGACACTCCATACTTATCACTTCCACCTTTGAAAATTGCTACGATGATTCCATGCACTTGGGGATTACCAGCGCAGTCCCCATTCGTCGAAGGGGGACATCTGCTTCACGAACTCCAACTTGTTCGAGCAGCAGTACAAAAGGCAACCCTCCTCCGGCAGATTAGCTGGTGTTGGGTCGCCCGTCAGGAGCGCGAGCACTATGCGCTGCGCCTCGGGAGGAAGAGCAGGCGCATGAAGCCTCATGGGGTCCCCATAACCGGAGAAGGCCCACATCGGCCGGGAGTGGTGCTGAAGTGGAGCAATGCGACACCGGATGAACTCCTTCACCACCATCGATGCTTTCACCCCAAGAATCTTCAGCTCGGCCAGCTGACACCAGACATGGGTGAGCCGCCGGTCGGCAAGCTTCGCGTGCCCCCAGCCAGAGCTTGGGATGGACGGAATCCGCGGGAGCAGCAGCAGGGGGCTAAGCACGCCAACATCCACAAACACCCACCGCTTCTGGAAACCTTCTACGACCGACAAGAGCATCCGTCGGGTGCAGGGAGAAAAAGTGGTGAAGCAACGGCCTGAAGGGATACACACCCAAGCACTGGAGAGCGTCCGTCAGGTGTAGAGAGAAAAAGTGGCGAAGCAAGGCCACGAAAGGGGCAATGCTCACCATGGCTTTGCAGACAAAGGCAAAAATGGTGAGGAGGATGATGGATTGGGGGTCGAGGTGCAGCGCATTGATCTGATAATGCGAAAGCACAGCGTTGAAGAAACCAGAGAAGGGAGAGATCAAGCCAGCCCAGAGGGCGTGGAGATGGATGGGGATCTCGGTGCCCGTCCTGTTAATCGAGGCGCGGGAAGCAGGCCAAGCCACTGTCGCCCCCACTCATTGGAATCGGAGGCAAGCACTGGGCAAACCTTGTCCATCGCTTCCTCGTTAAGCACCACCGACCGCTCAATGGCGGTCTCAAAGACTGGCGGCATGGGGGTCGAGGTATGGGACTTCTTCTTCCCTTTCTTCTTCCAGCTTAGCGCCATGGCGGTGAGGAGGTTTGGTGTCGGGTCGGACTGGGGGCCAAGGGTCCACTATTTTCCAGGGGGCGGGGGAACTGCGAAGTGCCCTACCAGTAATGGAGGCGGAGTTGTGTACACAACGGCGGCCGCCTAGCCAGGCGAAAACCGAGGTTGCGAGGGGAAGTGGAGACACCCACGTCTTGTCAGTCGCCACACGTCAATCAAGGCCGCAGGCGGATGGGGCCCGCGGCACTTCGCACTTTCCCTTTGGCTTTACCTTGAAGCCAAGTTCGAGCGCGCCTTGGCCCGGGGGCTACTGTCGGCGTCCTGGGAATGGGGGTACCCGGACTTGCCTGCTTGCGGCCCACGGCATGGCTCCACCAGCGGCCTGGTGCAGCCCATCATCTGCAGCAACAACTCAAGACCCTCGCGAGGGGCCAAGCCTCATGATGCGGATGACGCCAAGACCCCCCCCCCAGGGGGCAGCCTCACTAGGCTGGCTCCTGAGGAGCGGAGATACCTATGCAAGGGGAACCTCGCGAGGTTCACGTGGCGTGAGCCATGACGACCAAGGCCAGGTGGGCGCCAGCGGGCACAGCGTACCAGTTTCCTATTTGGTGCTAAAGAGGTAGGCGCAGGCGAGGAGACCCGAGGCATCGGGCAAAGGTTTCCTTATCGGTGCAACGAGACCAAGGCCAGCAGGACGGCGGGACGAAGGTCACTGCGGAGCCCACAGCGGCGTCACCACCAGAGTCTTTGGCAGGCGAAGACCTCCTTTTGTCAGGATAGCTTGTACTGGTTGTCCCGCTTCAAACTTGGCTGTTGTTGTATCCCTTCCCGCCTAATATTTGGGATGAGGACCAAGGCCTCTATAAATGGGGCTAGCCACCACCGTAGCAAAGGACGGATCATTCCGACCATCCTCACACACACCAGGTCATCGAGCTCAAGAACAGCTCTCCTCAGGAGGCAGTTCATCTATTTTACTAGTTCATCCTCACCCTCGAGGCAATCCACCACCAGCACACTGGAGTAGGGTATTACACCACAACGGTGGCCCAAACCAGTATAAAAATTTGTGCCCCATGTTCCTTGGGTTCATCGAGCTCGGCCTTGAGATCGTTGTGCGAGCGAGCTAGGGAGGGGAGAGATTACTTCGTGCACACCCCAGTGTTCGAACCTCAAGGTTTAGCCGGAACCCAGAATCCGACAAGATCCGTATGTATTTTGCAAATCTCTATGTCTCCCTCCTTCACTTGATCACGGATGGAGTTGAAGCGTCTCTTGATGTGTTTGGTTCTCTTGTGAAATCTGGATTCCTTTGCCAAGGCAATTGCTCCAGCATAGTCACAAAAGATTTTCATTGGACCCGATGCACTATGTATTACACCTAGATCGGATATGAACTCCTTCATCGAGACTCCTTCATTTGCTGCTTCTGAAGCAGCTATGTACTCCGCTTCACACGTAGATCCCCCCACGACACTTTGCTTGGAACTACACCAACTGACAGCTCCACCATTCAATATAAATACGTATTCGGTTTGCAACTCAGAGTCATCCGGATCAGTGTCAAAGCTAGCATCGACGTAACCATTTACGACGAGCTCTTTTTCACCTCCATAAACAAGAAACATATCCTTAGTCCTTTTCAGGTATTTCAGGATGTTCTTCACCACTGTCCAGTGATCCACTCCTGGATTACTTTGGTACCTCCCTGCTAAACTTATGGCAAGGCACACATCAGGTCTGGTACACAGCATTGCATACATGATAGAACCTATGGCTGAGGCATCATATACAACTCTTCTTTAAGATATCCATTAAGGAATGCAGTTTTGACATCCATTTGCCAAATTTCATAATCATAAAATGTGGCAATTGCTAACATGATTCGGATGGACTTAAGCATCGCTACGGGTGAGAAGGTCTCATCGTAGTCAACCCCTTGAACTTGTCGAAAACCTTTCGCAACAAGTCGAGCTTTGTAGACAGTAACATAACCATCAGTGTCAGTCTTCTTCTTAAAGATCCGTTTATTCTCTATGGCTTGTCGATCATCGGGCATGTCAACCAAAGTCCATACTTTGCTCTCATACATGGATCCCATCTCAGATTTTATGGCCTCAAGCCATTTCGCGGACATCACTTCATCATAGTTGGTAGGTTCATCATGCTCTAGTAACATGACTTCCAGAACGGGATTACCGTACCACTCTGGTGCGGAACGTACTCTGGTTGACCTACGAGGTTCGGTATCTGAAGTTTCATGATCATCATCATTAACTTCCTCACTAGTTGGTGTAGGCATCACGAGAACAGTTTTTTGTGATGAGCTACTTTCCCATTCGAGAGGAGGTACAATTACCTCATCAAGTTTTACTTTCCTCCCACTCACTTCTTTCGAGAGAAACTCCTTCTCTAGAAAGGATCCATTCTTAGCAACAAATATCTTGCCTTCGGATCTGTGATAGAAGGTGTACCCAACAGTTTCTTTTGGGTATCCTATGAAGACACACTTCTCTGATTTGAGTTCGAGCTTATCAGGCTGAAACTTTTTCACATAAGCATCGCAACCCCAAACTTTAACAAATGACAGCTTAGGTTTCTTGCCAAACCACAGTTCATGCGGTGTCATCTCAACGTATTTAGATGGTGCCCTATTTAACGTGAATGCGGTTGTCTCTAATGCATAACCCCAAAACGATAGTGGTAAATCGGTAAGAGACATCATAGATCGCACCATATCTAATAAAGTACAGCTACGACGTTCGGACATACCATTACGTTGTCGTGTTCTACGTGGCGTGAGTTGTGAAACTATTCCACATTGTTTTAAATGAAGGCCAAACTCGTAACTCAAATATTCGCCTCCGCGATCAGATCATAGAAACTTTATTTTCTTGTTACGATGATTTTCAACTTCACTTCGAGATTCTTTGAACTTTTCAAATGTTTCATACTTGTGTTTCATTAAGTAGATATACCCATATCAGCTCAAATCATCTGTGAAGGTCAGAAAATAACGATACCCGCCGTGAGCCTTAACACTCATCGGACCACATACATCAGTATGTATTATTTCCAATAAGTTAGTGGCTCGCTCTATTGTTCCAAAGAACGGAGTTTTAGTCATCTTGCCCATGAGGCATGGTTCGCAAACATCAAATGATTCATAATCAAGTGATTCCAAAAGTCCATCCGCATGGAGTTTCTTCATGCGCTTCACACCAATATGACCTAAACGGCAGTGCCACAAATATGTTACACTATCATTATCAACTTTGCATATGTTGGCGTCAATATTATGAATATGTGTATCACCACGATCGAGATTCGCCAAAAATAGACCACTCATCAAGGGTGCATGACCATAAAAGATATTGCTCATATAAATAGAACAACCATTATTCTCTGATATCAATGAATAACCGTATCGCATCAAACAAGATCCAGATATAATGTTCATGCCCAATGCTAGCACCAAATAATAATTATTCAGGTCTAAAACTAATCCCAAAGGTAGATGTAGAGGTAGCGTGCCGACGGCAATCACATTGACCTTGGAACCATTTCCGACGTGCATCATCACCTCGTCCTTAACCAATCTTTGTTTAATCTGTAGCCCCTATTTTGAGTTGCAAATATGAGCAACAGAACCAGTATCAAATACTCGGGTGCTACTCTGAGTATTAGTAAGGTACACATCAATAACATGTATATCAAATATACCTTTGTTCACTTTGTCATCCTTCTTATCCGCCAAATACTTGGGACAGTTCCGCTTGAAGGAAATATGCCCTAGAGGCAATAATAAAGTTATTATTATTTCCTTATTTCATGATAAATGTTTATTATTCATGCTAGAATTGTATTAACCGGAAACATAATACATGTGTGAATACATAGACAAACAGAGTGTCACTAGTATGCCTCTACTTGACTAGCTCGTTGGTCAAAGATGGTTATGTTTCCTAACCATAGACATGAATTGTCATTTGATAAACGGGATCACATCATTAGGAGAATGATGTGACTTGACCCATTCCGTTAGCTTAGCACTTGATCATTTTAGTTTACTGCTATTGCTTTCTTCATGACTTATACATGTTCCTATGACTATGAGATTATGCAACTCCCGAATACCGGAGGAACACTTTGTGTGCTACCAAACGTCACAACGTAACTGGGTGATTATAAAGGTGCTCTATAGGTGTCTCCGATGGTACTTGTTGAGTTGGCATAGATCGAGATTAGGATTTGTCACTCTGATTGTCGGAGAGGTATCTCTAGACCCTCTCGGTAATGCACATCACTATAAGCCTTGCAAGCAATGCAACTATTGAGTTAGTTGTGGGATGATGCATTACAGAAACTAGTAAAGAGACTTTCCGGTAACGAGATTGAACTAGGTATTGAGATACCGACGATCGAATCTCGGGCAAGTAACATACCGATGACAAAGGGAACAACGTATGTTGTTATGCAGTTTGACCGATAAAGATCTTCGTAGAATATGTAGGAGCCAATATGAGAATCCAGGTTCCGCTATTGGTTATTGACCGAAGACGTGTCTCGGTCATGTCTACATAGTTCTTGAACCCGTAGGGTCCGCACGCTTAACGTTCGGTGACGATCGATAATATGAGTTTATGTGTTTTGATGTAACGAAGGTAGTTCGGAGTCCAGGGTGAGATTGGGGACATGACGAGGAGTCTCGAAATGGTCGAGACGTAAAGATCGATATATTGCATGATTATATTTGGACATCGGAAAGGTTCCGAGTGATTCGGGTATTTTTCGGAATGCCAGAGAGTTACGGGAGTTCGCCGGGGAGTATATGGGCCTTATTGGGCTTTAGGGGAAAGAGAGAGGGGAGGCTGCGCCCCCCCCCCTCAAGGCTTAGTCCAAATTGGACTAGGGGGAGGGGCCGCGCCCCCTCCTTCCTTCTCTTCTCTTTTCCCTTTCCTTCTCTCCTACTCCTACTACATGGAAGGGGGGAATCCTACTCCCGGTGGGAGTAGGACTCCCCTGGGCGTGCCATAGTAGAGGGCTGGCCCTCCCCCTCCTCTACTCCTTTATATACGGGGAGGGGGCACCCTAGGACACACAAGTTGATTGCTCCAAGCTGTGTGCGGTACCCCCCCCCTCCACCATAATCCACCTCGATCATATCGTAGCGGCGCTTAGGCGAAGCCCTGCGTCGGTAACAACATCATCACCGTCATCACGCCGTCATGCTGACGGAACTCTCCTGTGAATCTCTGCTGGATCAGATTTCGTGGGACGTCACCGAGCTGAACGTGTGCTGAACTCGGAGGTGCCGTGTGTTCGGTACTTGGATCGGTCGGATCGTGAAGACGTACGACTACATCAACCGCGTTCTCATAACTCTTCCGCTTACGGTCTACGAGGGTATGTAGACAATACTCTCCCCTCTCGTTGCTATGCATCACCATGATCTTGCGTGTGCATAGGAAATTTTTTGAAATTACTACGTTCCCCTACAGTGGCATCCGAGCTAGGTTTATGCATAGATGTTATATGCACGAGTATAACACAAGTGAGTTGTGGGCGATACAAGTCATACTGCTTACCAGCATGTCATACTTTGGTTCAGCGGTATTGTTGGATGAAGCGGCCCGGACCGACATTATGTGTACGCTTACGCGAGACTGGTTCTACCAATGTGCATTGCACACAGGTGGCTGGCGGGTGTCAGTTTCTCCAACTTTAGTTGAACCGAGTGTGACAACGCCCTGTCCTTGTTGAAGGTTAAAACAGCACTAACTTGACAAAATATCATTGTGGTTTTGATGCGTAGGTAAGAACGGTTCTTGCTCAGCCCGTAGCAGCCACGTAAAACTTGCAACAACAAAGTAGAGGACGTCTAACTTGTTTTTGCAGGGCATGTTGTGATGTGATATGGTCAGGACATGATAAGATATAAATTGTTGTATGAGATGATCATGTTTTGTTAAAGTTATCGACAACTGGCAGGAGCCTTATGGTTGTCTCTTTATTGCATAAGATGCAAGTGCCATGTAATTGCTTTACTTTGTCGCTATGCGATAGCAATAGTTGCAAAAGCAATAGCGGGTGAGACGACCATGTGACGACACATTGATAAAAGATCAATATGATGGAGATCATGGTGTCATGCCGGTAACAATGGAGATCATGACAGTACTTTGGAGAGATCAAAGGCACAAGATGATGATGGCCATATCATGTCACATATTTTTGATTGCATGCGATGTTTATCTTTTATACATCTTATTTTGCTTAGTTCGGCGGTAGCTTTATAATATGATCCCTTACTATAAATTTCAAGGTACAAGTGTTCTCCCTGAGTATGCACCATTGCCAAAGTTCGTCGTGCCGAGACATCACGTGATGATCGGGTGTGATAAGCTCTACGTTCACATACAACAGGTGCAAGCCAGTTTTGCACACGCAGAAATACTCAGGTTAAACTTGACGAGCCTAGCATATGAAGATATGGCCTCGGAACACTGGAGACCAAAAGGTCGAGCGTGAATCATATAGTAGATATGGTCAACATAATGATGTTCACCATTGAAAACTACTCCATCTCACGTGCTAATCGGACAAGGTTTAGTTGATTTGGATCACGTGATCATTTATATGACTAGAGGGATGTCTATCTAAGTGGGAGTTCTTAAGTAATATGATTAATTGAACTTAAATTTATCATGAACTTAGTCTTGATAGTATTTTCATATCTATGTTGTAGATCAATACCCTCACACATAGCTTCCCCGTTTATTTTTCATATGTTCCTAGAGAAGAATCAATTGAAAGATGTTAGTAGCAATGATGCGGATTGGATCTGTGATCTGAGGATTATCCTCATTGCTGCACAAAAGAATTATGTCCTTGACGCACCGCTAGGTGACGGACCTATTGCAGGAGCATATGCAGATGTTATGAACATTTGGCAAAGCTCGGTATGATGACTACTTGATAGTTTAGTGCACCATGCTTTACGGCTTAGAACCGGGGCTTCAAAAATGTTTTGAACGCCACGGAGCATATAAGATGTTCCAAGAGTTGAAATTAGTATTTCAGACTCATGCCCATGTCGAAAGGTATGAGACTTTTGACAAGTACTTTGCCTACAAAATGGAGGAGAATAGCTCAGCTAGTGAGCATGTGCTCAGAATATCTGAGTGCTACAATCACTTGAATCTAGTGGGAGTTAATCTTCCAGATAAGATAGTGATTGACAGAATTCTCTAGTCACTATCACCAAGTTACTAGAACTTTGTGATGAACTATAATATGCAAGGGATAACATAAACGATTCCCAAGCTCTTCATGATACAGAAATCGACGAAGGTAGAAATCAAGAAAAGCATCAAGTGTTGATGGTTGACAATACCACTAGTTTCAAGAAAAGGGCAAAGGGAAGAAGGGGAACTTCAAGAAGAACGGCGAGCAAGTTGATGCTCAAGTGAAGAAGCCCAAGTCTAGACCTAAGCCTGAGACTAAGTGCTTCTACTACAAAGGGACTGGTCACTGGAAGCAGAACTGCGCCAAGTATTTGGCGGATAAGAAGGATGGAAAAGTGAACAAAGGTATATTTGATATACATGTTATTGATGTGTACTTTACTAGTGTTTATAGCAACCCCTCAGTATTTGATACTAGTTCAGTTGCTAAGATAAGTAACTCGAAACGGGAGTTGCAGAATGAACAGAGACTAGTTAAGGGTGAAGTGACGATGTGTGTTGGAAGTGGTTCCAAAATTGATATGATCATCATAGCACACTCCCTATACTTTCGGGATTAGTGTTGAACCTAAAATAAATGTTATTTCGTGTTTGCGTTAAGCATGAATATGATTGGATCATGTTTATTGCAATACGGTTATTCATTTAAGTCAAAGAATAATTGTTGTTCTATTTATATGAATAAAACCTTCTATGGTCATACACACAATATAAATTGTTTATTGAATCTCAATCGTAGTGATACACATATTCATAATATTGAAGCCAAAAGATGCAATGTTAATACTTATTTGTGGAACTGCCATTTAGGTCATATTGGTGTAAATCGCATGAAGAAACTCCATGCTGATGGGTTTTTGGAATCACTTGATTATGAATCACTTGATACTTGCGAACCATGCCTCATGGGCAAGATGACTAAGACTCCGTTCTCCGAACAATGGAGCGAGCAACTGACTTATTGGAAATAATACATACTGATGTATGCGGTCCGATGAGTGTTAAGGCTCGCGGCGGGTATCGTTATTTTCTGACCTTCACAGATGATTTGAGCAGATATGGGTATATCTACTTGATTAAACATAAGTCTGAAACATTTGAAAAGTTCAAAGAATTTCAGAGTGAAGTGGGAAATCATCGTAACAAGAAAATAAAGTTTTTGTGATCTGATCGTGGAGGAGAATATTTGAGTTACGAGCTTGGTCTTCATTTGAAACAATACGGAATAGTTTCGCAACTCACGCCACCTGGAACACCACAGCGTAATGGTGTGTCCGAACATCATAACCGTACTTTATTAGATATGGTGCGATCTATGATGTCTCTTACTGATTTATCACTATCATGTTGGGGTTATGCATTAGAGACAGATGCATTCACGTTAAATAGGGCACCATCTAAATCCGTTGAGACGACACCATATGAACTGTGGTTTGGCTAGAAACCTAAGATGTCATTTCTTAAAGTTTGGGGCTGCAATGCTTATGTGAAAAAGTTTCAACCTGATAAGCTCGAACCCGAATCGGAGAAATGTGTCTTCATAGAATACCCAAAGGAAACTGTTGGGTACACCTTCTATCACAGATCCAAAGGCAAGATCTTTGTTGCTAAAAGTGGATCCTTTCTAGAGAAGGAGTTTCTCTCGAAATAAGTGACTGTGAGGAATGTAGAACTTGATGAGGTAATTGTACCTTCTCCCGAATTGGAAAGTAGTTCATCACAGAAATCAGTTCTAGTGATCTCTACACCAATTAGTGAGGAAGCTGATGATGATGATCATGAAACTTCAGATCAAGTTGCTACCGAACCTCGTAGGACAATCAGAGTATGGTCCGCACCAGAGTGGCACGGTAATCCTTTCTGGAAGTCATGTTACTAGACCATGACGAACCTACGAACTATGAGGAAGCGATGATGAGCCCAGTTTCTGCGAAATGGCTTGAGGCCATGAAATCTGAGATGGGATCCATGTATGAGAACAAAGTATGGACTTTGATTGACTTACCCGGTGATCGGTGAGTCATTAAGAATAAATGGATCTTCAAGAGGAAGACGGACGCTGATAGTAGTGTTACTATCTACAAAGCTCGAATTGTCGCAAAATGTTTTCGACAAGTTTAAGGTGTTTACTACGATGAGCTTTTCTCACTCGTATCGATGCTTAAAAGTCTGTCCGAATCATGTTAGCAGTTGCCGCATTTTATGAAATCTGGCAAATGGATGTCAAAACTGTATTCCTTAATGGATTTCTTAGAGAAGAGTTGTATATGATGCAACCAGAAGGTTTTGTCGATCCTAAAGGTGCTAACAAAGTGAGCAAGCTCTAGCGATCCATCTATGGACTGGTGCAAGCATCTCGGAGTTGGAATATATGCTTTGATAAAGTGATCAAAGCATATGGTTTTATACAGACTTGTGGTGAAGCCTGTATTTACAAGAAAGTGAGTGGGAGCACTACAGCATTTCTGATAAGTATATATGAATGACATATTATTGATCAAAAATAATGTGGAATTTTCTGGAAAGCATAAAGGAGTGTTTGAAAAGAGTTTTTCAAAGAAAGACCTCGATAAAGCTGCTTACACATTGAGCATCAAGATCTATAGAGATAGATCAAGACGCTTGATAAGTTTTTTCAATGAGTACATACCTTGACAAGATTTTGAAGTAATTCAAAATGGAACAGTCGAAGAAGAAGTTCTTGCCTGTGTTGCAAGGTGTGAAGTTGAGTAAAGACTCAAAACCCGACCACAGCAGAAAATAGAAAGAGAATGAAAAGTCATTCCCTATACCTCAGTCATAGGTTCTATAAAGTATGCTATGCTTTGTACCAGACCTATTGTATACCTTAGCATGATTTTGGCAAGGGAATACAATAGTGATCTAGGAGTAGATCACTGGACAGCGGTCAAAATTATCCTTAAGAGGACTAAGGAAATATTTCTCGGTTATGAAGGTGATAAAAGAGTTCGTCGTAATGAGTTACGTCAATGCAAGTTTTTTACACCGATCTAGATGACTCTAAGTCTTGATCTAGATACATAATTAAAGTGGGAGCAAATAGCTAGAGTAGCTCCGTGCAGAGCATTGTAGACATAGAAATTTGCGAAATACATACGGATCTGAATATTGTAGACCCGTAGACTAAACTTCTCTCACAAGCAAAACATGATCACTCTTTGGGTATTAATCACATAGCGACGTGAACTAGATTATTGACTCTAGTAAACCCTTTGGGTATTAGTCACATGGAGATGTGAACTAATCACATAAAGATGTGAACTAGATTATTGACTCTAGTGCAAGTGGGAGAATGAAGGAAATATGCCCTAGAGGCAATAATAAAGTTATTATTTATTTCCTTATTTCATGATAAATTTTTATTATTCATGCTAGAATTGTATTAACCGGAAACATAATACATGTGTGAATACATAGACAAACAGAGTGTCACTAGTATGTCTCTACTTGACTAGCTTGTTGGTCAAAGATGGTTATGTTTCCTAACCATAGACATGAGTTGTCATTTGATAAACGGGATCACATCATTAGGAGAATGATGTGATTGAATTGACCCATTCCGTTAGCTTAGCACTTTGCTTTATTCATGACTTATACATGTTCCTATTGTTGGAAATATGCCCTAGAGGCAATAATAAAAAGCATTATTATTATATTTCCTTGTTCATGATAATTGTCTTTATTCATGCTATAATTGTGTTATCCGAAAATCGTAATACATGTGTGAATAACAGACACCAACATGTCCCTAGTAAGCCTCTAGTTGACTAGCTCGTTGATCAACAGATAGTCATGGTTTCCTGACTATGGACATTGGATGTCATTGATAACGAGATCACATCATTAGGAGAATGATGTGATGGACAAGACCCAATCCTAAACATAGCACAAGATCGTATAG
>NC_053022.1:242386196-242406666 GCF_003073215.2 Triticum urartu | reverse complement strand
TAGAGCTGAAAATGGTTTTCCAAGCTCATGCCCGGGTCGAGAGATATGAAGTCTCCGACAAATTCTTCAGCTGTAAGATGGAGGAAAATAGTTCTGTCAGTGAGCACATACTCACTATGTCTGGGTTACATAACCGCTTGACTCAGCTGGGAGTTAATCTCCCGGATGATGCGGTCATTGACAGAATCCTCCAGTCGCTTCCACCAAGCTACAAGAGCTTTGTGATGAACTTCAATATGCAGGGGATGGAAAAGACCATTCCTGAAGTATTTGCAATGCTGAAATCAGCAGAGGTAGAAGTCAAGAAGGAACATCAAGTGTTGATGATCAATAAAACCATTAAGTTCAAGAAGGGCAAGGGTAAAAAGAACTTTGAGAAAGATGGCAAGGAAGTTGCCGCGCCCGGCAAGCAAGCTGCTGGGAAGAAGAAGTCAAAGTATGGACCCAAGCCTGAGACGGAGTGCTTTTATTGCAAAGGGAAGGGTCACTGGAAGCGGAACTGCCCCAAATACTTAGCGGACAAGAAGGCCGGCAAAACAAAAGGTATATGTGATATACATGTAATTGATGTGTACCTTACCAGTACTCGTAGTAACTCCTGGGTATTTGATACCGGTGCTGTTGCTCATATTTGTAACTCACAGCAGGAGCTGCAGAATAAACAGAGACTGGTAAAGGACGAGGTGACGATGCGCGTCGGGAATGGTTCCAAGGTTGATGTGATCGCCGTCGGCACGCTACCTCTACATTTACCTACGGGATTAGTTATAAACCTCAATAATTGTTATTTCGTGCCAAGTTTGAGCATGAACATTGTATCGGGATCTCGTTTAATACGAGATGGCTACTCATTTAAATCTGAGAATAATGGTTGTTCTATTTATATGAGAGATATGTTTTATGGTCATGCTCCGATGGTCAATGGTTTATTCTTAATGAATCTCGAACGTAATATTACACATATTCATAGTGTGAATACCAAAAGATGTAAAGTTGATAACGATAGTCCCACATACTTGTGGCACTGGCGCCTTGGTCACATAGGTGTCAAACGCATGAAGAAGCTCCATGCAGATGGACTTTTGGAGTCTCTTGATTATGAATCACTTGACACGTGCGAACCATGCCTCATGGGTAAAATGACCAAGACTCCGTTCTCAGGAACAATGGAGCGAGCAACCAACTTATTGGAAATCATACATACTGATGTGTGCGGTCCAATGAGTGTTGAGGCTCGCGGTGGCTATCATTATGTTCTCACCCTCACTGATGACTTAAGTAGATATGGGTATGTCTACTTAATGAAACACAAGTCTGAAACCTTTGAAAAGTTCAAGGAATTTCAGAGTGAAGTTGAGAATCAACGTGACAGGAAAATCAAGTTTCTACGATCAGATCGTGGAGGAGAATACTTGAGTCACGAATTTGGCACACACTTAAGAAAATGTGGAATAGTTTCACAACTCACGCCGCCTGGAACACCTCAGCGTAATGGTGTGTCCGAACGTCGTAATCGCACTCTATTAGATATGGTGCGATCTATGATGTCTCTTACCGATTTGCCGTTATCTTTTTGGGGCTATGCTTTAGAGACTGCCGCATTCACTTTAAATAGGGCTCCGTCGAAATCCGTTGAGACGACACCGTTTGAATTATGGTTTGGGAAGAAACCTAAGCTGTCGTTTCTAAAAGTTTGGGGATGCGATGCTTATGTCAGGAAACTTCAACCTGAAAAGCTCGAACCCAAATCGGAAAAATGCGTCTTCATAGGATACCCTAAAGAAACCATTGGGTATATCTTCTACCTCAGATCCGAAGGCAAGATCTTTGTTGCCAAGAATGGATCCTTTCTGGAGAAAGAGTTTCTCTCGAAATAAGTAAGTGGGAGGAAAGTAGAACTTGATGAAGTATTACCTCTTGAACCGGAAAATGGCGCAACTCAAGAAAATGTTCCTGAGGCGCCTGCACCGACTAGAGAGGAAGTTATTGATGATGATCAAGATACTTCTGATCAAGCTCCTACTGAAATTCGAAGGTCCAGAAGGACACGTTCCGCACCAGAGTGGTACGGCAACCCTGTCTTGGAAATCATGTTGTTAGACAACAGTGAACCTTCGAACTATGAAGAAGCGATGGCAGGCCCGGATTCCGACAAATGGCTAGAAGCCATGAAATCCGAGATAGGATCCATGTATGAAAACAAAGTATGGACTTTGACTGACTTGCCCGTTGAACGACGAGCCATAGAAAATAAATGGATCTTCAAGAAGAAGACAGACGCAGATGGTAATGTGACCATCTATAAAGCTCGGCTTGTCGCTAAGGGTTATCGACAAGTTCAAGGAATTGACTACGATGAGACTTTCTCACCGGTAGCGAAGCTAAAGTCCGTCCGAATCATGTTAGCAATGGACGCATTCTACGATTATGAGATATGGCAAATGGACGTCAAAACGGCATTCCTTAATGGTTTCCTTAAGGAAGAGTTGTATATGATGCAGCCGGAAGGTTTTGTCGATCCTAAGAATGCTGACAAGGTGTGCAAGCTCCAACGCTTGATTTATGGGCTGGTGTAATCATCTCGGAGTTGGAACATTCGCTTTGATGAGATGATCAAAGCGTTTGGGTTTACGCAGACTTATGGAGAAGCCTGCGTTTACAAGAAAGTGAGTGGGAGCTCTGTAGCATTTCTCATACTATATGTGGATGACATACTTTTGATGGGAAATGATATAGAACTCTTGGACAGCATCAAGGCCTACTTGAATAAGAGTTTTTCAATGAAGGACCTTGGAGAAGCTGCTTATATATTAGGCATCAAGATCTATAGAGATAGATCAAGACGCCTCATAGGTCTTTCACAAAGCACATACCTTGATAAGATTTTGAAGAAGTTCAAAATGGATCAGTCCAAGAAGGGGTTCTTGCCTGTGTTACAAGGTATGAAATTGAGCTCAGCTCAATGTCCGATCACGGCAGAAGATATAGAAGAGATGAGCGTCATCCCCTATGCATCAGCCATAGGTTCTATTATGTATGCCATGCTGTGTACCAGACCTGATGTAAACCTTGCCGCAATTTTGGTAGGAAGGTACCAAAGTAATCCCGGCAAGGAACACTGGACAGCGGTCAAGAATATCCTGAAGTACCTGAAAAGGACTAAGGAAATGTTTCTCGTTTATGGAGGTGACGAAGAGCTCGTCATAAAGGGTTACGTCGACGCTAGCTTCGACACAGATCTGGATGACTCTAAGTCACAAACCGGATACGTGTATATGTTGAATGGTGGAGCAGTGAGTTGGTGCAGCTGCAAACAGAGCGTCGTGGCGGGATCTACATGTGAAGCGGAGTACATGGCAGCCTCGGAGGCAGCACATGAAGCAATATGGGTGAAGGAGTTCATCACCGACCTAGGAGTCATACCCAATGCGTCGGGGCCAATCAAACTCTTTTGTGACAACACTGGAGCTATTGCACTTGCGAAGGAGCCCAGGTTTCACAAGAAGACAAGGCACATCAAGCGTCGCTTCAACTCCATTCGTGAAAATGTTCAAGATGGAGACATAGAGATTTGTAAAGTACATACGGACCTGAATATAGCAGATCCGTTGACTAAACCTCTCCCTAGGGCAAAACATGATCAACACCAGAATTCCATGGGTGTTCGATTCATCACAATGTAACTAGATTATTGACTCTAGTCCAAGTGGGAGACTGTTGGAAATATGCCCTAGAGGCAATAATAAAAGTATTATTATTATATTTCTTTGTTCATGATAATTGTCTTTATTCATGCTATAACTGTATTATCCGGAAATCGTAATACACGTGTGAATACATAGACCATAATATGTCCCTGGTAAGCCTCTAGTTGACTAGCTCGTTGATCAACAGATAGTCATGATTTCCTGGCTATGGACATTGGATGTCATTGATAACGGGATCACATCATTAGGAGAATGATGTGATGGACAAGACCCAAACCTAAGCATAGCACAAAGATCGTGTAGTTCGTTTGCTAGAGCTTTTCCAATGTCAAGTATCTTTTCCTTTGACCATGAGATCGTGTAACTCCCGGATACCGTAGGAGTGCTTTGGGTGTATCAAACGTCACAACGTAACTGGGTGACTATAAAGGTGCATTACAGGTATCTCCGAAAGTGTCTGTTGGGTTGACACGGATCGAGACCGGGATTTGTCACTCCATATAACGGAGAGGTATCACTGGGCCCACTCGGTAATGCATCATCATTATGAGCTCAAGGTGACCAAGTGGTTGATCACGGGATCATGCATTATGGTACGAGTAAAGTGACTTGCCGGTAACGAGATTGAACAAGGTATTGGGATACCGACGATCGAGTCTCGGGCAAGTAACATACCGATTGACAAAGGGAATTGTATACGGGGTTGATTAATCCTCGACATCGTGGTTCATCCAATGAGATCATCGTGGAGCATGTGGGAGCCAACATGGGTATCCAGATCCCGCTGTTGGTTATTGACCAGAGAGTCGTCTCGGTCATGTCTGCTTGTCTCCCGAACCCGTAGGGTCTACACACTTAAGGTTCGGTGACGCTAGGGTTGTGAAGATATGTATATGCAGTAACCCGAATGTTGTTCGGAGTCCCGGATGTGATCCCGGACGTCACAGGAGTTCCGGAATGGTCCGGAGGTAAAGAATTATAAATAGGAAGTGCTGTTTCAGCCATCAGGACAAGTTTCGGGGTTATCAGTATTGTACCGGGACCACCGGAGGGGTCCCGGGGGCCCACCGGGTGGGGCCACCTATCCCAGGGGGGCCACATGGGCTGTAGGGGGTGCGCCTTGGCCTGCATGGGCCAAGGGCACCAGCCCTACTAGGCCCATGCGCCTAGGGTTTCCACCAAGGAGGAGTCCAAGTGGTGGAAGGCACCCCGAGGTGCCTTGGGGGGGAGGGAAACCTCCCCTTGGCAGCCGCACCTAGGAGATTGGATCTCCTAGGCTGCGCACCACCCCCCCTTGGCCCTCCTATATATAGTGGGGGAGAAGAGGGACTTCATACCTCAGCCTTTGGTGCTTCCTCTCTCCCCGTTACGTCTCTCTCTCGTAGTATAGGCGAAGCCCTGCTACTGTGACGCCCTGCATCCACCACCACGCCGTCGTGCTGCTGGATCTTCATCAACCTCTCTTCCCCCCTTGCTGGATCAAGAAAGGAGGAGACGTCATCCGTTCCGTACGTGTGTTGAATGCGGAGGCATCGTCCGTTCGGTGCTAAGATCTTCGGTGATTTAGATCACGTCGTGTTCGACTACATCATCCCCGTTCTTTGAACGCTTCCGCTCGCGATCTACAAGGTACGTAGATGCATCTAATCACTCGTTGCTAGATGAACTCCTAGATGGATCTTGGTGAAACCGTAGGAAAATTTTTGTTTTCTGCAACGTTCCCCAACAGTGGCATCATGAGCTAGGTCTATGCGTAGTTCTCTTGCACGAGTAGAACACAAAGTAGTTGTGGGCGTTGATTTTGTTCAATATGCTTGCCGTTACTAGTCTTATCTTGATTCGGCGGCATCGTGGGATGAAGCGGCCCGGACCGACCTTACACGTACTCTTACGTGAGACAGGTTCCACCGACTGACATGCACTAGTTGCATAAGGTGGCTAGCGGGTGTCTGTCTCTCCTACTTTAGTCGGATCGGATTCGATGAAAAGGGTCCTTATGAAGGGTAAATAGCAATTGGCATATCACGTTGTGGTCTTTGCGTAGGTAAGAAACGTTCTTGCTAGAAACCCATAGCAGCCACGTAAAACATGCAAACAACAATTAGAGAACGTCTAACTTGTTTTTGCAGGGTATGCTATGTGATGTGATATGGCCAAAGTTGTGATGAATGATGAATGATCTATATGTGATGTATGAGATGTTCGTGCTATTGTAATAGGAATCACAACTTACATGTCGATGAGTATGACGGTGACAGGATGATCATGGAGCCCCAAGATGGAGATCGAAGGAGCTATGTGATATTGGCCATATCATGTCACTATTATTATTTGATTGCATGTGATGTTTATCATGTTTTGCATCTTGTTTGCTTAGAACGACGGTAGTAAATAAGATGATCCCTCATAATAATTTCAAGAAAGTGTTCCCCCTAACTGTGCACCGTTGCTACAGTTCGTCGTTTCGAAGCACCACGTGATGATCGGGTGTGATAGATCCTTACGTTCACATACAACGGGTGTAAGACAGATTTACACACGCAATACACTTAGGTTGACTTGACGAGCCTAGCATGTGCATAGACATGGCCTCGGAACACAGAAGACCGAAAGGTCGAGCATGAGTCGTATAGAAGATACGATCAACATGACACGAACTCCTCCAGTCCTAAACCGAGCAGGCCAAGGCCCACTGGGTGAGGCCACCCCCTCAGCGCCCCTTCTTTTGTTTTTTTTCTTTCTCCTGTTGGGCCAGTCTGCAGTTTCGGCCCACATGTTTTTTTCCTGCCTCTGCAATTTAGCTTTTAATTCTAGAGAGTGCAGTTTTACAGAAAAGACCCTCATGTTCATACATTTAATATCTCACAATCCGTGCATCACATGTAAATAACTTATATACGAAAAGTGCTTAGAATTTTGTCTAGTTTCTTAATATCCAACTTTCATCCATGTTTGAAAATTTTAAAATGTTGTTTGTTTAAATTTGCTCAAATGCCATGTTAAAATGTTTTAATTCATAACTAAATAACCGTAGCTCCAAACCTAACAAACTTTATATGTAAATGGGGTAGGAAAATGCCTAGTTTAATATGGTGGCTTTACTTTGCATGTTTAACAACTCTAAAATATGGTTTAGGTCAGAACAGTACCAAACCTAATATTTCCTCATGAGGATTTTCCAGACTTGTTGTTTGTTGTTCCGACCTCATTTAAACTTGCCTATATAGTTAGTTTTCTTTTGCTCCACCTCTTGCCATGTTAATAAACATTTAATATTGTGGAGTACATAAATGGGAGAGAACTAAATAACTCATGTGGTGTTCCGTCAATATGCAACTCGTTGCATATCGAACTCCATTTAACTTGTAGGCTTTGCTTGTGCACTTTGCCATGCCATGCCTCATTAAACCGGACATGCATCATACTTGGTTGTGCATCATGCCATGGTTATGTGATGGTTGTTTATAGGGATGGCAATGGGTCGGGTTTGGGGTGGGTGGAGCTGGTCCAAATCCAACCCATGACCCATCTTCCTACCCTCTGCCCATCCATCAAATTATCCATGGGCACAACTTGTGCCCATGCCCAAATCCGCTGGATACCCACATACCCACGGAGCTCCATGGGCATGGAAAAATCAGCATGAAGCCTTCCAAAAGATCAAATTAACTTAGCATCATTCACTCACAAATGTCGACATAAGCTACATGCATAAGTATGCAACAAGTAATACGATGAATCCTTAAGTGTGACATACCAGAGGTTGATTTTGCAGCATATAGGTTATGGCACCAGTTGCATATTGCCTGCCATTTCCCATTGATTCATTCTTTCTACTGTCACTGGCATATGGCTCCACATGTCATACGGGCATCCATTGGATATCCATGGAGCACAAACTACAACCGTGCCCAACCCAGCTGTTCGTGGGTATCCATATCCACGGACCCATGGGCAGAAATGTGCTCCATACCCTTGCCCAACCGTGTCGGGTATCCATGGGTATCCAGATCCATGGATAAAATTGCATCCGTGGTTGTTTACCATGTTGTTTGCTTATTTCCGGTGTGCTTCTTTGGGTTGCTTCCGATAACGTTGCATTTGTGAGGATCCGTTCGACTACGTTCGTTTGTATCCTCCATGGACTCGTTCTTCTTCCTTGCGGGATCTCAGGCAAGATGACCATACCCTCGAAATCACTTCTATCTTTGCTTGCTAGTTGCTCGCTCTATTGCTATGCCGCGATACCTACCACTTGCTATATCATGCCTCCCATATTGCCATGTCAAGCCTCTAACCCACCTTTCCTAGCAAACCGTTGTTTGGCTATGTTACCGCTTTGCTCAGCCCCTCTTATAGCGTTGATAGCTGCAGGTGAAGATTGAAGTTTGTTCCATGTTGGAACATGGATATGTTGGGATATCACAATATCTCTTATTTTAATTAATGCATCTATATACTTGGTAAAGGGTGGAAGGCTTGGCCTTATGCTTGATGTTATGTTCCACTCTTGCCGCCCTAGTTTCCGTCATACTGGTGTTATGTTCCTTGATTTTGCGTTCCTTACACGGTTCGGTGTTATGGGGACCCCTTGACAGTTCTCTTTGAATAAAACTCTTCCAGCAAGGCCCAACCTTAGTTTTACCATTTGCCTCACCACCACCACTTTTCCCTTGGGAGTCGCTCTCCCGAGGGTCATCTTTATATTAACCCCCCGGGCCAGTGCTTGTCTAAGTGTTGGTCTGAACCTGTCAGCCGCCGGTGGCCACCAGGGGAAACTCTGGGCTGGCCTACCGGAATATTGGACAATCCGGCGTTGCCCTGAGAACGAGATATGTGCAGCTCCTATCGGGATGTCGGCGCATCGGGTGGTCTTGCTGGTCTTGTTTTACCATTGTCGAAATGTCTTGTAACCGAGATTCCGAGCCTGGTCGGGTCTTCTTGGGAGAAGGAATATCCTTCGTTGACCATGAGATCTTGTGATGGGCTAAGTTGGGACACCCCTGCAGGGTTTTGAACTTTCGAAAGCCATGCCCGCGGTTATGGGCAGATGGGAATTTGTTAATATCCGGTTGTAGAGAATTTGAAACTTAACTTAAATAAAATGCATCAACCGCATGTGTAGCGGTGATGGTCTCTTCTCGGCGGAGTCTAGGTAGTGAACACGGTTTTGGTGTTATGCTTGATCGTAAGTAGTTTCAGGATCACTTCTTGATCATGATAGCTTATCGACCGTGCTTTTCTTCTCTTCTCGCTCTCATTTGCATAAGTTAGCCACCATATATGCTAGTGCTTGCTGCAGCTCCACCTCACTACCTTTTCTACCCATTAAGCTTAAAATAGTCTTGATCTCGCGGGTGTGAGATTGCTGAGTCCCCGTGACTCACAGATTACTTCAAACAGTTGCAGGTGCCGATGATAACCGTGCAGATGACGCAGCTGAGCTCAAGTGGGAGCTCGATGAAGATCATGTTCGTTGGGTTGTTTTGTTTCCTTTCGATCAGTAGTGGAGCCAGTTGGGGCGATCGGGGACTAGTATTAGGGGTGGTCTTTCTTTTATTTTGGTTCCGTAGTCGGACCTTGTTTGTATTTTGGCTGATGTAATGCTATTTTATGTATTGTGTGAAGTGGCGATTGTAAGCCAACTCTTTATCCCTTTCTTATTCAGTACATGGGATGTGTAAAGATTACCCCTCTTGCGACATGCCTACAATGCGGTTATGCCTCTAAGTCGTGCTCCGACACTGGGAGATATAGCCGCATCGTGGGTGTTAAGGCAGATGGCATGCTTGCTCTCAATCAGTTCTATTGTTGCTCTAGCCACAACTTCAGCGAGCTCAACTCTGCTCATGTGGCTCTGCTGCCCAAAAAGGACGGGGCTATCAAGATGGCTGATTATCGCCCCATCAGTCTCATTCATTCCATGACAAAGCTCATTACAAAATTCATGTCCATCCACCTCGCTAAGGTCATCCACCTGATTATTTCACCAGCCCAAACATCCTTCATGAAGACCAAATGCATACATGACAGCTTCATGTATGTTCAGAATGGCGTCCGGTCGCTGCACAAGAAAAACACGCCAGCAGTGCTGCTGAAACTAGACATCACCAGGGATTTTGACAGTATATCCTGGCCCTATCTACTCGAGCTCTTGCAGCAGTTGGGCTTCAGTTCCAGATGGCGAGACTAGGTGATGATGCTGCTATCTACCTCGCACTCTTCCTTCCTGCTTAATGGCCTACCGGGGCAGTCGGTCTGGCACAAAAAGGGACTAAGGCAGGGCGATCCCATTTCTCCACTGCTGTTCATCATCGCCATTGATCCCTTGCACCGGCTGTTACATGCTGCTGGTGAATTAGGCTACTCTAGCCTCTGCCGGGAAGAGAAATAAAGCTGAGGGTCAGTCTATATACGGATGATGCAATCATATTCGCCAACCCGATCAAAGAGGAGATTGAAACGCTCATGCAAATTGTGCACTGCTTTGGAGAAGCCTCTGGTCTGAAGATCAACCTCCAGAAGTCCACAGCCACGCCGATCAGATGCTCGGGCATCGATATGGAGCAGGTTATGCAGAGCTTTGGCGGGCGGCTCGCTCACTTCTCTCTCACATACCTGGGGCTGCCAATCACCATCAAACGCATAAGGCTTGTGCATCTGCAGTTCGTTCTGGATAGAATCAGGGCCCGTCTCACCGGGTGGAAAGGAAAGCTGTTGTCCATAGCTACTAGAAGGGAGCTGGTCAGGGCTGTCCTCAGCTCGCTGCCAACTTTTGCAATCACCGCATTGCGGGTGCCAAAAAAATTTCTACAGGAGGTGCACAAATCCCGGCGTAAATTTCTCTGGGCACAAGATGAAGATCTGACTGGCGGCAAATGCAAAGTAAATTGGTCCAAAGTTTGCTCGCCCACGGAGTACGGTGGCCTCGGCATCCTCGACCTCTCAAAATTCAGCAGAGGGGTAATAATATGCATAGGATCTGAACATATGATCTTCCACCAAATAAACCAACTAGCATCAACTACAAGGAGTAATCAACACTACTAGCAACCTACTAGCACCAATCGACTTTGAGACAAGAATTGGATACAAGAGATGAACTAGGGTTTGGAGATGAGATGGTGCTGGTGAAGATGTTGATGGAGATTGCCCTCTCCCGATGAGAGGAGGTTGGTGATGACGATGGTGATGATTTCCCCCTCCCGGAGGGAAGTTTCCCCGGCAGAACAGCTCTGCCGGAGCTCTAGATTGGATCCGCCAAGGTTCCGCCTCGTGGCGGCGGAGTCTCGTCCCGAAAAGTTCCTTCCTATTTTTTTCTCATCGAAAGACCTCATATAGGAGAAGATGGGACGGAGAGCCACCAGGGGGCCCACGAGGTAGGGGGCGCGCCCTAGGGGGCGCCCCCCACCCTCGTGAGCAGGTGGGCCCCCTGGCCTTCATCTTTGGCGTGGATTTTTCTTTATTTCTTTTAAGACGTTCCGTGGAGTTTCAGGACTTTTGGAGTTGCGCAGAATAGGTCTCTAATATTTGCTCCTTTTCCAGACCAGAATTCCAGCTGCCGGCATTCTCCCTCTTTATGTAAACCTTGTAAAATAAGAGAAAATAGCCATAAGTATTGTGACATAAAGTGAATCAACAATCCATAGTGCGATAAATATCGATATAAAAGCATGATGCAAAATGGACGTATCAACTCCCCCAAGCTTAGACCTCGCTTGTCCTCAAGCGAAAAGCCGATAACAATAAATATGTCCTCATGTTTAGAGGTAGAGGCGTCGATAAAAATAAAATACGGACATGAAGGCATCATGATTATTCTCATAACAGCAACATATATAGATTTTGTCATATGATTACTTATGTTCAAGTGATGATCTATTCACAATGCGAAAGTATAAATCATAAACCTTATTGGGCTCCGACAAACTATAATCTCAGTCATTGAAGCAATTCGAATTTATCATAACATCGAAAAGAGTCTATGTTAGAGCTAAAAAGCAAGTCCACATACTCAACAATCATTTAGTCCTCCATAATTGCTAACACTCACGCAATACTTGTGGTTACGGAGTTTTAATCGGACACAGAGAAAGATAGGGGCTTATAGTTTTGCCCCACAACCTTTTACCTCAAGGGTAATGTCAACAATAATGGTTCATGCTCCCCTACATCCAATTAGATATATATATATATATATCATGTTCTTTCCAACATGCTGAGCTTGCCAAAGATAAAATAAAAAGGAAAAGGTGAAGATCACCATGACTCTTGCATAAGGTAGAAGATAATAATAAAGGATAGGCCCTTCGCAGAGGGAAGCAGAGGTTGCCAAGCGCTTTTATGGTTGGCTATATAAATCTCAATGCGAAAGAACGTCACTTTATATTGCCCCTTGTGATATGAACCTTTATTATGCAGTCCGTCGCTTTTATTACTTCCACATCACAAGATCGTATAAAGCTTATTTCTCCCACACCAATCAATCATACATATTTAGAGCAATTTTTATTGCTTTGCACCGATGACAACTTACTTGAAGGATCTTACTCAATCCATAGGTAGATATGGTGGACTCTCATGGCAAAACTGGTTTAAGGGTATTTGGAAGCACAAGTAGTATTTCTACTTGGTGCTGAGAATTTGGCTAGCATGAGGGGGAAAGGCAAGCTCAACAAGTTAGAGGATCCATGACAACATACTTTATCTCAGATATAAGAAATACATAACTCATTACGTTGTCTTCCTTGTCCAACATCAACTCTTTAGCATGTCATATTTTAATGAGTGCTCCCAATCATAAAAGATGTCAATGATAATATATCTATATGTGAAAGCCTCTCTTCTTATTACTTCATATTAATTGCAACAATGACCAAAGCTATGTCTGCCAACTCCCAACAACTTTTAATCAGCATACTCTTTCTATATGAAGTCATTACTCTCAATAATATCAATATGAACTTTTTGTTTCTTTTTACTCTTTTTTCTCTTTTCTTTTATTCACCTAAGATCATGGCAAAATAATCAAGCTCTTGACTCAACACTAATCTTTATTATATATAGCTCACGGACTCGATTACATAGAGAGATCATAAAGCAAAACTCAAAACTAGATCATGCCATAAACTTTATTCTACTAGATCAAGATACTACTAATAGAATTGAAATAAGAAAAACGGTAAAGATATGAGTTGTGATTGTGATACGATACCGGGGCATCTCCACCAAGCTTGGCAGTTGCCAAGGGGAGTGCCCATACCCATGTGATCATGTCTCCTTGGTTGGTGAAGAAGGTGGAGGTGACGGATAATCGCACATCGAGCGTAAGAGGTCCTCCAGCTTGCGAATAATGCCCTTGAGTGCGACAATATGCTACTTCAACAAAATATTTCTTCTGTGAGATACTTGTTTTGAACACGAGATAACTCAATCATCTTGAAAGCTTCGATCTCAGTTGGGGTAAGAAGGTTATGATCAATTTGAAGGGTGTCTTCTGCTGCTGGAGCTTGATCCTCCGTAGCCTTCTTGATCCTTTCATCCTTGTTGACCTTCGTGGGTTCTTCCCTCTTCAGATCTATCTTCATTAGCCAAGCATCGTTGTCACCATTGTTGGAGGAGGGAGACGACATGATGCCTAGCCTGGAAAACCCTGACAGAAAACAGCTCGAAACAAGAACAGAGGAGGTTTGCGTGATACGGGAGTCAAAACCTTCGGGAGAATATATAATGAATTTTTACCGACCAAAATACGTAACATGCAAGAAAACGGAGTCCGGAAGGCACACGAGGTGCTCACGAGGTAGGGGGCGTGCCCAAGGGTAGGGCGCGCCCACCACCCTCGTGGGGCCCTCGTGTCCTTCCCAGGACTGCTACTTATTTTTCTATTTTTCTAAATATTCCAAAACGGAGAAATATTGCCTTAAAAATTGTTTTGGAGTCGGTTTACTTACCGTACCACATACCTATTCCTTTTCGGAGTCTGAAACGTTCCGGAAAGTGTCCCTTATGTATTCCTCCGGGGTTACGGTTTCAATAATATTGGTTTCAACATTTATGGGATTACCTGAGATATAATGTTTGATTCTTTGACCGTTTACCACCTTCGGATTTGTGCCTTCGAAGTTGTTGATTTTTATGGCACCGGAACGATAGACCTCCTCGATAATCATAGGGGCCTTCCCATTTAGAGAGAAGTTTTCCTGCAAAAAATCTTAAACGAGAGTTGTATAGCAATACATAATCACCTACATTAAACTCACGCTTTTGTATCCTTTTGTCATGCCATCTTTTAACTTTTTCTTTAAATAACTTGGCATTTTCATAAGCTTGGGTTCTCCATTCATCAAGTGAGCTAATATCAAATAACCTCTTTCACCGGCAAGTTTGAAATCATAGTTGAGCTCTTTAATAGCCCAATATGCCTTATGTTCTAGTTCGAGAGGTAAGTGACATGCTTTTCCATAACCATTTTATACGGAGACATACCCATAGGATTTTTATATGCAGTTCTATAGGCCCATAATGCATCATCAAGTTTCTTGGACCAATTCTTTCTAGACCTATTAACAGTCTTTTGCAAAATTAATTTGAGTTCTCTATTGCTCAATTCTACTTGACCACTAGACTGTGGGTGATAAGGAGATGCAATTCTATGATTAACATCATATTTAGCAAGCATTTTACGGAAAGCACCATGAAATAAAGTGTGAACCACCATCAGTCATTAAATATCTAGGGACTCCAAACCTCGAAAATAACTTCTTTAAGCATTTTAATAGAAGTGTTATGATCAGCACTACTAGTTGGAATAGCTTCTACCCACTTAGTAACATCAACAGCAACTAAAATATGTGTATCCATTAGAGGCAGGAAAAGGTCCCATATAATCAAACCCCAAACATCAAATGGTTCAATAACAAGTGAATAATTCATAGGCATTTCTTGACGTCTACTAATATTACCAATTCTTTGACATTCATCACAAGACAAGACAAACTTACGGGCATCCTTGAAGAGAGTAGGCCAATAGAAACCAGATTGCAATACCTTATGTGCAGTTCTATCTCCAGCGTGGTGTCCTCCATAAGACTCGGAATGACACTTGCGTAGGATCTGTTCCTGTTCATGCTCAGGTACACAACGTCTAATAACACCATCTACTCCTTCTTTATAAAGATGTGGGTCATCCCAAAAGTAATGTCTTAAATCATAGAAGAACTTTTTCTTTTGCTGGTATGTGAAGCTAGGTGGTATAAATTTAGCAACAATATAATTAGCATAATCAGCATACCATGGAGTACTAGAGAAGTACTTATAACATTTAATTGTTCATCAGGAAAGCTATCATTAATAGGTAGTGGGTCATCAAGAATATTTTCTAACCTAGACAAGTTGTCTGCAACGGGGTTCTCAGCTCCCTTTCTATCAACAATATGCAAATCAAATTCTTGTAGCAAGAGAACCCATCTAATAAGTCTAGGTTTAGCATCTTTCTTTTCCATAAGATATTTAATAGCAGCATGATCTGTGAAATAGTTACTTTAGAATCAAACAATATTAAGATCTGAACTTATACAAGAAATACAACTGCTAAAAGCTCTTTTTCAGTAGTAGCATAATTTCTTTGAGCATTGTCTAGAGTC
Organism: Triticum urartu; assembly: GCF_003073215.2. Lineage (NCBI taxonomy): Eukaryota > Viridiplantae > Streptophyta > Magnoliopsida > Poales > Poaceae > Triticum > Triticum urartu. Next base: position 242,391,314 of record NC_053022.1, on the reverse strand, counting down.
TTACTAGCATAATGAATAACATTTAATTTCTTATCAACTCTTTGCCCTAGAACAACACCTACAGCATAATCACGAGCATCACACATAATTTCAAAGGGTAGGTTCCAATCAGGTGGTGGACAACAGGTGCAGAGACTAATGATTTCTTAAGTATTTCAAATGCTTCTACACAATCATCATCAAAGACAAATGGTATATCTTTTTGCAATAAATTAGTCAGAGCTGAGAAATTTTTGAGAAGTCCTTAATGAACCTCCTATAAAATCCGGCGTGACCAAGGAAACTTCGTATACCTTTGATGTCCTTGGGACATGGCATCTTTTCAATAGCATCAACCTTGGCTTTATCAACTTCAATACCTCTTTCAGAAACTTTGTGGCCCAAGACAATACCTTCATTAACCATAAAGTGGCACTTTTCCCAATTCAAGACAAGATTAGTTTCTTCACATCTCTGCAAAACTCGATCAAGATTGTTCAAGCAATCATCAAAAGAGGAACCATAGACGGAAAAGTCGTCCATGAAAACCTCACAAATCTTTTCACAAAAGTCAGAGAATATAGCCATCATGCATCTTTGGAAGGTAGCAGGTGCATTACATAAACCGAAAGGCATACGTCTATAAGCAAAAGTACCAAAAGGGCATGTAAAAGTAGTCTTTGATTGATCTCTAGCCGACACAGGTATTTGAGAGAAACCATAATAACCATCTAGAAAGCAATAGTGTGTATGTTTGCATAATCTTTCTAGCATTTGATCAATAAAAGGTAAGGGGTAATGATCTTTCTTAGTAGCTTTATTTAATTTGCGAAAATCAATTACCATCCTATAACCTGTGATAATTCTTTGTAGAATCAATTCATCTTTATCATTAGGAACAACAGTAATACCTCCCTTCTTAGGAACACGATGGACAGGACTTACTCACTCACTATCAGCAACGGGATAGATTATACCTACCTCCAGAAGCTTTAGTATTTCTTTTCTCACCACTTCTTTCATTTTAGGATTCAAACGTCGTTTACAATCACGAACTGGTTTGGCATCTGCTTCCAAATTTATTTTATGATGACATAGAGTGGGACTAATTCCCTTAAGATCATCAAGAGTATGTCCAATAGCAGCACGATGCTTCTTCAGAGTTTTCAATAATCTTTCTTCTTCATGCTCTGAAAGGTTAGCACTAATAATAACAGGATATATCTTATTTTCATCAAGATAAATATATTTAAGATTATCAGGCAAAGGTTTAAGCTCAAACACGGGATCACCCTTGGGTGGAGGAGGATCCCCTAAAATTTCAACAGGAAAATTATGTTGCAGAATAGGTTCCTATTTAAAGAATACTTCATCTATTTCCCTTCTTTCATTCATGAACATATCATTTTCATGGTCTAGCAAATAGTGTTCTAAAGGATCACTAGGAGGTACGGCAATAGAAGCAAGACCAATAATTTCATCCTTACTAGATAATTCTTCCTCACGATGTTGTTTACTAAATTTAGAGAAATTAAACTCATGAACCATATCATCCAAGCCAACAGTAACAACATTCTTTTTGCAATCTATGGTAGCATTGACAGTATTTAAGAAGGGTCTACCAAATATAATGGGACAAAATCTATCTTGTGGGGAACCAAGAACAAGAAAATCAGCAGGATATTTAGTTTTCCCACACAAGCCTTCAACATCTCTAACAATTCCAATTGGTGCAATAGTATCTCTATTAGCAAGTTTAATAGTAACATCAATATCTTCTAACTCAACAGGTGCAATTTCATTCTTAATTTCTTCGTATAAGTCAATAGGTATTACACTAGCACTAGCACCCATATCACATAAGCCATGATAACAATGATCTCCTATTTTAACAGAAATAACAGGCACGCCTACCACAGGTCTATGTTTATCTTTATCACAAGGTTTAGCAATTTTAGCAGTTTCACCTTTGAACTGAATAACATGACCATCAATATTATCAGACAAGAGATCTTTAACAATAGCAATATTAGGTTCTACTTTAACTTGCTCAGCAGGTGTATAAGTTCTAATATTGCTTTTACGAACAACAGTTGAAGCTTTAGCATGATCCTTTATTCTAACAGGGAAAGGTGGTTTCTCAATATAAGAAGTAGGAACAATAGGATCATTATAAGTGACAGTCTTTTCTTCAACTTTAATAGGTGCAGCTACTTTTACTTCTATGGGAGGATGATATTTAAACGACTTCTCCTTAGGGAGATCAACATAAGTAGCAAAAGATTCACAGAAATAAGCTACTATCTCAGAGTCAAGTCCATATTTAGTGCTAAACTTACGGAAAATATCGGTATCCATAAAAGATTTAACCCAATCAAACTTAGGTGTCATACCTGACTCCTTACCTTCGTTGAGGTCCCAATCTTCAGAGTTGCGTTTAATTCTATCCAATAAATTCCATCTGAATTCAATAGTCTTCATCATAAAAGAGCCAGCACAAGAAGTATCGAGCATGGTGCGATTGTTATCAGAAATCCGAGCATATAGATTTTGAATAATCATTTCTCTTGAGAGCTCATGATTGGGGCATGAATATAACATTGATTTAAGCCTCCCCCAAGCTTGAGCGATGCTTTCTCCTTCGCGAGGCCAGAAATTATATATATAATTGCGATCACGATGAACAAGATGCATAGGGTAATACTTTTGATGAAATTCCAACTTCATTCTTTTATAGTCCCAGATTCTCATATCATCACATAGCCTATACCATATCAATGCGTCTCCCTTCAAAGATAAAGGGAAGACCTTCTTCTTAGCAACATCATCGGGTATACCTGCAAGCTTAAATAATCCACAAACTTCATCCACATATATTAAGTGCTCATCAGGATGCTTTGTTCCATCTCCTGTAAAAGGGTTAGCTAGAAGTTTTTCCATCATACCCGAAGGAAATTCAAAAGGAGTTTCATTTTCAATAGGTTCAGTAGGTTGAGGAGCAACTCTTTGCTCTACTGGACGGGGTGAAGATACCCCAAACAAGCCCCTCAGAGAATTACTTTCCATAGTAACAAGTGACAGTAAATTTCAGCACACTATATAAATTTTTCCTTACCACATTCCACCTACCAAAGGCGCTACACTCCCCGGCAATGGCGCCAGAAAAAGAGTCTTGATGACCCACAAGTATAGGGGATCTATCGTAGTCCTTTCGATAAGTAAGAGTGTCGAGCCCAACGAGGAGCAGAAGGAAATGATAAGCGGTTTTCAGCAAGGTATTCTCTACAAGTACTGAAATAAGTGGTAACAGATAGTTTTGTGACAGGATAAATTGTAACGAGCAACAAGTAACAAAAGTAAATAAAGTGCAGCAAGGTGGCCCAATCCTTTTTGTAGCAAAGGACAAGCCGGAACAAACTCTTATAATAGGAAAAGCGCTCTCGAGGACACATGGGAATATCGTCAAGCTAGTTTTCATCGCGTTCATATGATTCACGTTCGATACTTTGATAATTTGATATGTGGGTGGACCGGTGCTTAGGTGCTGTTATTACTTGAACAAGCATCCCACTTATGATTAACCTCTATTGCAAGCATCCGCAACTACAACAAAAGTATTAAGGTAAATCTAACCATAGCATGAAACATATGGATCCAAATCAGCCCCTTACGAAGCAACGCATAAACTAGGGTTTAAGCTTCTGTCACTCTAGAAACCCATCATCTACTTATTACTTCCCAATGCCTTCCTCTAGGCCCAAATAATGGTGAAGTGTTATGTAGTCGACGTTCACATAACACCACTAGAGGCTAGACAACATACATCTTATCAAAATATCAAACGAATACCAAATTCACATGACTACTAATAGCAAGACTTCTCCATTGTCCTCAGGAACAAACATAATTACTCACAAAGCATGTTCATGTTCATAATCAGAGGGGTAATAATAGGAATATAGGATCTGAACATATGATCTTCCACCAAATAAACCAACTAGCATCAACTACAAGGAGTAATCAACACTACTAGCAACCTACTGGCACCAATCCCGGACTTTGAGACAAGAATTGGATACAAGAGATGAACTAGGGTTTGGAGATGAGATGGTGCTGGTGAAGATGTTGATGGAGATTGCCCTCTCCCAATGAGAGGAGCGTTGGTGATGACGATGGTGATGATTTCCCCCTCCCGGAGGGAAGTTTCCCCGGCAGAACAGCTCTGCCAGAGCTCTAGATTGGATCCGCCAAGGTTCCGCCTCGTGGTGGTGGAGTCTCGTCCCGAAAAGTTCCTTCTTATTTTTTTCTCAACGAAAGACCTCATATAGGAGAAGATGGATGTCGGAGAGCCACCAGGGGGCCCATGAGGTAGGGGGCGCGCCCTAGGGGGGGCCCACCCTCGTGAGCAGGGTGTGGGCCCCCTGGCCTGCATCTTTGGCAAGGATTTTTCTTTATTTGTTTTAAGATGTTCCATGGAGTTTCAGGACTTTTGGAGTTGCGCAGAATAGGTCTCTAATATTTGCTCCTTTTCCAGCCCAGAATTCCAGCTGTCGGCATTCTCCCTCCTTATGTAAACCTTGTAAAATAAGAGAGAATAGCCATAAGTATTGTGACATAAAGTGAAATAACAGTCCATAATGCGATAAATATCGATATAAAAGCATGATGCAAAATGGATGTATCAATATATAGTAGTCTTCCTCGGTGTCTCTCGAACAAACGCGTTCTCTCGAAGTCGACTCTTCTCATGCATATAGGTCCTAATGCGTTTTTCGAGGCTAACTTTGACCAAACGTTAGAGCAATAATATATGACATGCAACTTACACAAAGCATACCTTCTATTTTGTATGTCATAGGAGATTCCAATAATATAATTTGCACATTATACATCTCATGTGCTATTAATCTTGTCAATAGTCAAAGGTTGTCTTGAAAACACATTAGGCCCTATATAGATGGAAGGAGGGAGTAGGTCCCATGCAAAAAATGAGAATAAAATTCGAACATCTGGACATCGTGGCTCGGTCGATAACATTGAGAAACTTGGTTTTAACATCATGAAACTTGGCATGGTGTCTTGTCATGGTAGTACCATGCCGTGGTAAAAAAATTGGCCGAATAGGAACAAATTTTGGTA